>NW_022171231.1:0-65000 GCF_008802855.1 Photinus pyralis | reverse complement strand
TTTGCCCTTAGATCACCATATTTCTCGACAACGGCCATACCACGTTGAAAACACCGGTTCTCGTCCGATCACCGAAGTTAAGCAACGTCGGGCGCGGTCAGTACTTGGATGGGTGACCGCTTGGGAACACCGCGTGCCGTTGTCTCCTTTTTTTTCTAATTTTCGCTTCCTTTTGATACATATTTAGCGATACTACTTTTACACTTTGCGAAATTTAAAATTGTTTCGTTTTGTGCATTTTTCGGGACGTTTGTATTCCCTTTGCGATTTTAACGAACTCTCCTTTATTCATCGAAATATTTATTTACGTTCGATTAGAAAAGTGGTCAAAATTGGTAAATTTGCGACACGTTTGAATCCTTTGCGTGCATCTCTTTGTTCTTCTTCTGACGAATAATTTCTGGAATTGTTTCCCTTAGGATCACCATATGTCTCGACAACGGCCATACCACCAGCGGCGTAGCGATGGGAGTGCGGCCCGCACCGGGCGGCATGTCTTCAAAGGCGGCAAAAACAAACTCAACAATTCTAAAATTGCCGCCCCTGTCTTAAACGCGACTGCGCAATGCGCAAAAACAATTTGCATTTGCAGCCATCGAGTATTATTTCATTTCACATTTCAGTACAGCGTACAGCATCGAATCTGGTACTGGAGCGCGCATCAGTTTAAATCTTTTAGTTGAACGTTACGCTTACGACGGTACCCAGGTAGAAATAAACGTCGGTCTGCTTGGGTATATATAGAGCTCTAGTTGTACCTGGGTACCGAAACGTGCTTGCTTACATGTTTTGAATTTTGTGCGGTTTAAAAATCGACTCGGTTCAAAATGAAGCGTCACAGAGAAAGTGGAGCGGCGTATAAACGAAGACGAGAAGAAAAAGAGAAAGAAGCAGCTAAATCACGGGATTCGCTGTTGAAATACTTCAATCCTAATCTTAACAGTTCGCAGTCTTCTAGTCAAAGTGTTGAAGTCAATCCGACAGAACTTAGTCCACAACAAGTCATTCAAGACATTCCTGAAGTTGCCGATGTGATACCACAAGCTAGTCCTGAAGAATGCAGTAACGAAGAGAATTCAGAAGAAGAAAGTGCAAACGCTATAGGATCTGAAATCTCGGCTTTGAACGAACTTACTTGTAGCTCAGAATCCCAAGATTTTATCGAAGTTCGCAATTCAGAGGTACTTCAGAAAGTCAATGTCGACGTGGCGGTGGCGGAAACCAGCACTCAGAGCAACGAAATTCCAAACGATGCGGGACTGTGGCCAGAACTAATTTCAGACGAACTGCGCGTGTACTTGGTGAAACAAGGTCCGGATCAAGTGCGCCATATGAACGCAAAATTTGCTTCTCAAACAAGACCAGCATCAGAGAAAAGTAAAGGCCTTGTCAGAAATTTGACAAAAAATTGGTTCTACAAAGTTCTAGAGAACAATCAAAAAACTTTGCGAACCTGGATGCTATATTCACCTGCTAAGGGATCGCTAGTCTGTTTCTGTTGCAGATTGTTTGATAGAAATTCTTCCCAGTCTTCAAGTTTCAGTAAATCTGACGGTTTCAAAAATTGGTTGAAACTAAGCCCAAAAGTTGACGAACATGAAGCAAGTGCCTTGCATTGCAGTACCTTTTTTCAGTGGAAGACTTTGGAAATTGGGCTGATGTCAGGAAAAACTATTGATTTCCAACATCAAGAGTCAGTTTTACGAGAAGAAAAGAAGTGGCGTGACATTCTGAAACGCATACTAGACGTCATCTTGTTTTTGGCGCGACAAAATCTTTCCCTGAGAGGTCACAGAGAAAGTTACAAAGATTCGTGTGTGGAAAACCACGGAAACTTTCTCGAACTTATACACTTCTTATCCAACTATGATTCAGTTCTAGCAGAACATCTAACTCGAGTTAAGCTGTCCAACAAACTTACGCCAACGTACTTATCTCCCGAAATTCAAAACGAGTTTATTAATTTGCTTGGAGACCATGTTCGACGTCGAATAATTAGTGATGTGAATGATGCCAAGTACTTTTCAATTATATTCGATAGTACACCGGACATTTCTCACAAGGACCAAACCAGCCAAGTCATTCGCTACGTCAAGATCAGCGGAACAGAAGTCGAAGTTGTGGAGTCCTTCATTGATTTTATTGAAACGCATGGAAAAACTGCTGAACAAATTTCATCGATGATCTTAAAGAAATTGGAAACTGACGGTTTAGATATTCAGAACTGCCGTGGCCAAGCTTACGATAACGCTGCTACAATGGCCGGTATTCGCAACGGAGTACAATCTAAAATCCGGGAGATTAATCCTAAAGCAACGTTCATTCCTTGCTCGAACCACAGTTTGAATCTTGCTGGCGTTCATGCAGCATCTGTTTCGGCAAGTTCCGTTACTTTTTTCGGAACACTAGAACGTATATTTGTATATTTTTCGTCATCGACACAGCGTTGGGATGCTTTACTTCAAGTGACAAAACAAGGTGTAAAGAGGCTCGTTGACACACGCTGGAGTTCTCGACACGACGCTGTTGCAGTGATAAAAAATCATTTTGAAGAAATTCTGGAGGTACTGGAAAAGTTGAACGAAAACCACAATGAAAACGCCAAGACTCGTTCAGATGCTGGAATATTGCTTTGCTCCCTTCGAACTTTTTCGTTTCTCGGGTATCTCAGCCTTTGGAGTACTGTTCTTTCAGAAATAAATGATACTCAAAAATACTTGCAAAGACAAGGTCTAAACGTTAAAAATTGTGCTGAAAAAGTTGCAGCTTTAAAAATTTACTTAGAGACAAACAGGGAGAAAATCGTTACCAAAGCCGCCGAATATGCAACCTTGATGTGTGAAAAGCTCGATATAAGCGTTACTTCTAAACGTACAAAAAAGAGAAAGCAGATTCACGGAGACGGATCCGAGGGCGTTTCGCTCACCCCAGCACAAGAGCTTAGTCGAGAAATGTACGGAGCTGTTGATAGAATTATTGAAGAAATAACGACTCGATTTCAGCAGTTGGACGAAATTCGACAATAATAATAATAATAATAATAATTTTATTTAACCTTTTGTTTCCATTTCTAAAATGTAAAGGTAAGTCATTAACTATTATGTAATATACAAAATGATTAATCTATAATATTATTACAGTTCACATAACATACCACAGATAACGTACAACAGATAACGTACAACAGATAATGTACAACAGATAACATCTATGACTTCACAAATTCTTGGAGCGAGTAATAGCAATTGCTGACTAGATAGGTTCTAAGTGCATTTTTGTACTGATTTTTATTTTTTATTTCTTTTATTTTTTGTGGTAGAGCATTGTACAAGTAGCAGCCTGCGTAATGTACCGATTTTTTGAAGTTAGTGTGATTGCATTTAGGTAAGTATTATATTGTGCCCAGTTCTAGTTGAATACTTATGATTATCACAGTTACGTTTAAATAGATGTATATTTACATGTATATATGTTAAAATTTTATATAAATATATAGATATAAATGTTAAAAGCTGGTGATTTTTGAAAGTTTGACGGCAGGATTCGCGATACTTCAGACGAAAGATGCGTCGAATTATTCTCTTTTGTAGAATAAATACACGCTCGGCTTCTGTAGCCTGGCCCCACACAACTATGTTGTAACTGATAATTGAGTATACTTTGGCAAAATATACGGTGAGAATTGCTTTAAGATCTAAAGTGTTGCTTAGACAAATAAATGCGTAATGCAATTTTTTAAGTTTAGAACACACTTCGTCAACGTGATGGGAAAAAGTTAACTTGCTGTCTATTGTAGTACCTAAAAATTTAGCAGTTTCGGCAGCTATCAGTTCATCATTATTGTCTATACGTACTTTTAAGGGCGTAGCACTGCGCACTCCACCATAATTAAAACGCAAGCAGGTTGTTTTTGAGATATTTACAATAAGTTTATTTTTATTACACCACTCCATAAAAAGGGCGATAACTGTTTCGAGTTTCGCGGTTGCCTCTTCCAATGTTGATGAGGAAATGACGATATTGGTGTCATCGGCGTACTCAGATAAATATTCGACCATATCGTTCACGTAAATTAAAAATAACAGGGGCGCTAGAGTGCTGCCTTGTGGTGTACCCACGCCAGTGGAAAATTCTTCGGACTCTTCTCCATCAATTTGGACTTTAAAAGTTCGGTTAGAGATAAAAGATATAACCCAGTCGTTAACATTTCCTCTAACACCTACTGCTGCTAGTTTATTCGCCAGGAGACCGTGGTCAACGGTATCGAACGCCCTTGTGATGTCCAGCAGAACCGAAATCACTACTTGATGTTGATCTAAATTATTGTGGATTTCTTGGAGGTAGTCAATTGTTGCGGTTTCAGTGGAGAACAGTGGAGACAAAAGTACAGCTTTCTTTTTCCGGAATCGCTGCTGGACCCGCAGAAAGAAGACAATTTTGATTTTGAGCTTCCCGATGATGTGAACAGGGAAGACTTCAATGTAGAGCGTGACCGCCTTCGAAATTTTTGCAACGCTGCTAATCACAAAGTTGAAACGTTTTCAAGTGATCCTTTAAGTCTTTTGAAGTTTATCCAACGTTATCAACTTGAAATTTCCGTGCCGAACATTGTTATCATGCTGAAAATTTTCCTGTCTTTTGCTGTTAGTGTTGCATCGTGTGAAAGGAGTTTTTCTAAGCTGAAGCTTATTAAAAATTACCTTCGTTCGCAAATGTCTTCTTTGCGCTTGCGAAATTTAGCGATTTTGTCAATTGAAAGAAAGTTGACAAATGAAATTGACTTTGACGACCTTATTAAGGAATTCGCAGCAAGAAAAGCCAGAAGAATTAATATTTAGTTTTAAACGTTAACGTTTGTAATTATGATGACTTGTACTGGTACGTAATACTCTAAAGTTTGTTTCTTGAAATAAATAAATATTTATTTCTGACATATTATTTCCGTGCACTATTAATAATTAAATTGTAATGTTACGTAATATAACCTTAAGACAAAATTCCAAGAAATCCTTGAGACGAGGGGCGGCAAAATCTTACTTCCGCACCGGGTCAAAATCACTGACGCTACGCCGCTGAGTCCATCAAATATATTTGTAAATATGTCAACAAAGGCAGTGACATGGCCATTTTCGGAGTGGCACCTGAAAATAATCTAGATGAAATCCGACAATATCAGCTTGGCAGATATATCAGCAGCAACGAAGCAATATGGCGCATATTTGCATTTCCAATTCACGAAAGATATCCAACTGTGGTACATTTGGCTGTTCATTTAGAAAATGGACAACGAGTATATTTTACCACAGAAAATGTTTTCGAGCGAGCAGCACAACCACCAGCAACAACATTGACTGCTTTTTTTGCATTGTGCCAAACTGATGACTTTGCTAGAACGTTATTGTACTCAGAAGTTCCACGTTATTTCACGTGGAATGCTACCAGAAAAACATTTGAACGTCGGAAACAAGGTAAACCCATGATACTATAATAATCAGATATGCTCAACTGGCGAACGAATTTAGAACTTGTTTGCGCATTACGTCATCGGGTGACAAATTTAAATTTTGTTGTCGCTTGTCGCCAATGAATATTAATGGTGGGTTTATACAATCATTATCATTAGTTCACTAACATTAAGTAATTAGTTCACTATAATTAAACTAATAATTAATACCCACATTGGTTTATACAATCATTAATGTCACTAAGAAATACCCAATAGGAAGGCAAACCGTGCGCATGGTTTTTGTAGGTACAGTGTGAAACGTGTTTTACCATATTTACGTGTGATTATTCAACCTCACTTTTTTTATAATAATATTATTTGGAATTTCGATAGTTTTTGGATTGTGTTGTGTTATGATGGACGACGACGAAGTGTTTGCAGCTTTTTTATTGCTGACTACAGCCGCGATGCTCTATTTAAAACGTAAAAAAAGAGTACGCAGGTACAAAGTGCGACCTATTAATCGCAACAGAATAGTACATGGACAATTTCATAAACGTGTAAGACGTATGCGAGAAATGGACCATGAACAATACTTTAAATATACAAGAATGACACCGGCAGTATTTGATAATTTGTTAAGCATTGTTGGACCACATCTGCAGAGACACAAGAAAAAATCACATATTTCTCCAGCTGAGCGACTAACCTTAACATTACAGTAAGGACTAATTTTGTTACAAAATTTAACATTTAATTAATTATTTTATAGTTATCTGGCCGAAGGATGCTCTATGCAAGAGATTGCAACAAATTTTTACATGGGGAAAACGACTGTTCATATCATAATTAAGCAAACATGCTCAGTTTTATGGGATGTGTTGTCACCCATACATTTAAAACCGCCAACTGGAACTGAATTTGTAAAGATTTCCAAAGGTTTTTATCAAAGGTGGAACATGCCTAATTGCCTTGGTGCTTTAGATGGCAAGCACATTCAAATTCAAGCTCCTGCACATAGTGGCAGTGATTTTTTTAATTATAAAAAAACTAGCAGGTGAATATTAAAGTATTATTATTACTGCATTTCATTATACTTTTCCAGTATTGTTTTAATGGCAGCATGTGATGCTTTTTACCGTTTTACGTTGGTTGATGTTGGTGGTTATGGCTCACAACATGATAGCATTGTATTCTCAGAATCTGCATTTGGTCAAGCCATTTTAAAAAATCAAAACGATGTTCTTGATTTACCCGATGCTAAACAACTACCTGGAACTTCAGTTTCATTACCTTTTTTTTTGTGGCAGATCAGGCTTTTCCACTGCATAAACGTATTATGCGACCCTATCCAGGGGAACGACTAGGGGAAAATAAAGAAATATTTAACTACAGGTTAAGTTTCTAATAATAATTTTACATATATATAACATATAATTATAGGTTGTCCCGTGCTCGACGAACGATTGAAAATACATTCGGTATCCTGTCAGCACGTTGGAGAATCTTTCGGCGACCGATTGTCGCTAATGTGACAACCTGTGAGGCTATTGTTAAGGCATGTGTTGTTCTTCACAATTTCCTCCAAGTTAAAGAAGAGGACATACCAATGGGTAGCAGAAAGTATTGTCCTACTGGATTTGGAGACGAGGTAGATATAAATGGGGGCCTGCGTCCGGGACAATGGCGCAATGAATCAAACATGTTACGTCCAGTTGGTCGGCTTGGTTCTAATTTTTCAACCCGGATTGTACGGCAAAATCGAGAATTATTAACCGCCTACTTTGCCAGTGCACAAGGAAAAGTAAGCTGGCAATATGACCATATTGCAGAAGGCTCTCTGCCAAGTTAAAATTGAACAAATTATACTAACATTTTATATGCATGCATTGTATTTTTTCTTAATATTGTTCCATATAAATATATATAGAAATAAACCTATGGTACTAAAATACTTATATATACATCGATATTTACATTTTGTTTCATTTTGAAAATAATATATTCATGATTTCAAGCTGTTTAGCTTGTCGCGTTTCTGCATCAAGTTCTTTTAGATAAAGACCGACAGTTCGGCCAAAGGACAACTCTTTATCAATCATTTCGTCGGCCTTTTCTTGTTTGGCCGCTAAATATGTATTAAATTTATTTAAGGATGCTTCTAGGGCACCCCTAATGGGACTTTTTTTTTTTGATGTTTTGTTGCCGGATGTGTCTAATTTTCTTTTTTTTCGTGCAACAGGTTCTTGGTTTTCTTTGTCTAAAATTTAAAATCATTAACAAAACTGACTTAGGCCCAGTTTCTCAATCGCCAGTTATCGGCGGATAAAATTTATCCTCTGGGTAAGCTATCCCAATAACATTGTCGTCATGGCAACTATCTGTCAGATAACCTTATCCGGAGTTTGAGAAACTGGGCCTTAGTAATTTTGTATACCTTCCGATTGTTGGATATCATGATGTGTTTCTTCATCAAGATCCTCTTGGGAGTCGTCAATGTTCGACTCTGTGTAGAACTCCTCTACCTCCACTTCAGACCCTTCCAAAATTGTGTTAATTGTGTCCCACGGATTTGAGGGGCCAGCTTTAGTTTGCTCTTGGGCATTTCTATGTCCGGTTGCAGAGCATGAAGGGCCAGGTTTTTCTTGGCCTGCTGCATTTTTCATTTGCACGTTAGAGGTAGTTCTGTAATTACAGACAAGGATAGTAGATCAAATAATATTATGACACCAACTTACTGTCTACTTTTAATAAAACGTAGCAAAAATTCAAGCTTTTTGTACAAAGGAGATGGCTCCACAACATCTCCTCCTGCTCCAGATGCAGTTGCAACCTGCAGCTTACGTTTCTCTGTAACAAATCGGTTTCGGAGAACCGTAAACCGAGACTCGCAATCTACTGCTACAATTCAAACATATATATATTTATTTCCTACTGAATAACATTATCATACGGGTTCGTTCGAGCATTTGTGCCACTGTCGTCCAAGCATTTTGTTTGGCCCTTTTGTTTTTGAAATTGGGGCTGCTTTTGTCATAAATTTGACGAAATTGTTGCACCACATCAATCAATCTCATATCGTCTTCGTCAATCATCTACAAAATGCTTTTTGTAACTAGAAATAATATAAAATAGCGTTGGGTACTTACACTAATTGAATAAAAACAACTCGAAATAAAATACAGCTGAGTGCTACTACAGAACTAAAATAATTGTCATAACAATCAGCTGATTGTGTGTTGACAGTTACGCATGCGCACTGTTCTCTTTCACTAAGAATTTAACAAGTTTAGTTAAAAGTTAACCATCTTCTTAGTGATAATGTTAATGTTAGTTAATGAAGTAATGCTGTATAAACGCGCCCATTCATTACCATATATTTAAGTTTCTTAGTTTAGTGAGCTAATGTTAGTGAACTAATGATAATGATTGTATAAACCCACCATAAGAGAGATTTACACAGTAACATTTTTATGAACATTTCCGCGGTTGTAAAGTGCATAACAAATGTGGCACAGGAAATGAATTGAATAGGATGTTTAGTTTTTCACCGAGTTCGCACTATGAATGAGTCGATTTCGGGAAGGTCTCTTATCAAAAGTTGATCAGGGATAAAAATGTTTCATCGTTCGTTTTAGTGCACACTTTAGAGGTAGCTCTTATGACTAATTTCTCCAAGATGACCATTCCAAGTGAGAAGTGTAAGTTATTGAGCGATGAGACTTGGCAAAGAATAATAACAAATTATCATAAATTATACTTTATTACAATTCAAATTAAATTATCCTTAACGAAGACCATAAAATGCATACACGAGGAGGTCATAACTTAGCCTTTAATATCGAGGGTTGTAAAATACGTACATTTTAGTTGCTTATGTAATCTAGAGGGGCCAGACTAGTAACAACATTATTTAACAATTTTTACAAACTTTCTTTTCCTCGTATTTGACTGTTCTTTAATATAACGATTTAATTTTCGAATTCTAAAATACAATTTACACCTAAAAAACAGTTTTTTGGCATCAAGACTAACATCTACATTTTCAGAATGTTCTATTAAGTTTTTTATATAATTAATTTGAATTTTTAAAGAATTTCCATTTATTGCATCAAAAATCGCATTTAGCTGCCTACAATTTTCAAGAAAGTTATTTGTGGGTTTCATTAAACCGCCTTCAGACACGTGGTTAAGCCACGAAGATGAACAATCGCTGGAATCTGGAATGAATCCCAGAGTCTCCTTTTTTCTTAATTTGAAAACTACATATCCCGCTAAGTTTTCTAATCCGTCACATTGCAGTTGAGTCAGCTCATCTACTGAAGAAATTTCATCTGTTGTACCTTCGTCGTACCTATCTACATTTACTTTTAATGTACTTAACATTTGCCCAGTAACTGTTTTTACATTATCTATATCGTCACAAATATTTTTTAATGTATGTAGGTTCTCAATTATAATATTTGGTGCATCTACTGCCTGTTCTACATTTGAAGAGTTAGAAATGATTTCATCATTTCGTCCTAAAACGTAATTCCTTAATCGATATTTAAATTGTAAAGCAGTGGGATGGTCGTAGAGACCACCAATTGATCTAACTATTGAAAAAAAACCTTCTAACGGATCTTGGTTTAAGCGGTAAGTTAATAAATATTTTGCATTGAAATCTGTCTTAAGATCATTAAGCAATAATTTTAATGACGTATTCCCTATTATAATACCTTTTTGAAAAGGCAATAATGCTTTAGAATCAATTTTTCTTAAGCTAAGCATTGTATTCGACATGTCATCTATAATTTTGTTTTGATCATACAAGGACAAACCATAAGCCTTCATTCTATTTCGAGAATCACATTCGGGAACTTTTGAATTAAACACATCAAACCAATCATTTGTAATTTTGAGTAAGTGTGAGCATTCTAAAAAGCTATCACTTCGACTTAAACCTAAAGAACCTAATCTTTCAACGGCTTTTGCTATGGTGTGTGAAAACAATTTCGTTGCTAATTTTACCTTTTGCCGTTGTGGACCTTTGACTGTTAAAAAACTCTCATCGATTTTATGAGAAATGCGTAAGTCTAAATTTTTGTTGTTTTCCAAAAGTTCTACAATAGGTTTTGTGTTAACAATTTTGCCATTCAACAGGAAACCTGTATCAATGAAATGATTCCTTAAAAGTTTTATCATATGAGGCGCGTCCGCAAATACATAAATATTTTTTTTCGTTGCTGGATTTTCAAACCACGTCTTATTTTCTGAAATATTTAGCGATGTCCAAAGACCCCTGTTGCTACCTCCTAGATCTGAGTTTATCGCATACACTGGATAACCAATGTGCTCAAGATTTTTAATAATTTCGAATAGTAGTTCTTTAGTTATCTTGCAGTCGAAATCATAAAATATCGGTTGCTTCCAGTTTCCAAATAGACCTCGAGCCATAATTACTTGAACATATTTTGATGGGCTTAATGTTGTATCACTTTTTCTTTCGTACTCGAAACCAGCTTGAATTTTCATTTCATCAAACAGCACAACGCAAGCTTTGTCCATTTTGGATAGAGAATTATTTTCCATTAGCCTTAGTATTATAGTTAAGATACCTAAAAGAGATTATTTCAATGTTTAGAATATTTAGTTATAAAACCATGTACTAAATTTTACAATTGCTATAAAATACCTGGCTTGACGTCAATTTTCTCTGCCCACCGCCTTAATGTAGAAAGCCCTGGGAGTGGATAACCTCTTTTTCTCAATAAACGATAAGAGCGTGGTCCTGCTGAGAATAAGGATATTGAAGAAGCAATGTCTTCTACTCTCCATAATATGCGACTACTTGTGGATTTTAGTTTTCGTAGTTGACCATTCGTAAAAATTTTTTCCACTAATTGCAATTCTGCGGTTTTCTTTGCAAGCATACGTCTATCAGTTTCCGATTCGCGTTCAGCTTTAATTAGTTTTGCATTGACCATTTCCAATTCTTTGTTTTGATTTAGAAAATTGTTGTCCATTAATTGTAATTCTGCAGTTTTTTGGGCAAGCCTACTCTTTAATGCTTCAGATTCTTCTTCAACTTTTGTTAGTTTCTTCTTAATCAGCTCTAATTCTACGTTTTGTTTTAAAATGGCACTTTTAAATGTAATACAATCTTTGCAAGAATGTTGGGAACTAAAAATATATACGAGAAATTTTATAAGTAGGGATATATTAGAGCAAGAATTTCATTACCATTTCTTCCATTGTAGAAATCTTACTTTCTGAAGCTATTTGATCTTGAGACGAGTCTTGAGACCGTTCATCCTGATACTTGCATGTATCCAAGCTTTCATCTTCACTTTCATTTAATTTTGGTAAATTTACAGAAGGAATGGCATCATTTTTTAAACACCATAAATGCCGTGGGTAATTTTGTAGCTTTTCTCTTAAACGATAATCACTTTCCACAAAATGTTCAGAACAAATTCTAGAATTTTCGACTTTAAATTTACGTTTTTTGTTGCAAACACGCACCCATTCATCACAAATATGTGTCAGTCTAGGAAAACGAAAATACCGACAATTTAAATTAAAAGTATAGCTGTTTCTGTTGGAATTATTTGTACAACTCATCACCGCACAATACACCATGTCGCTTACTTTCAAATAGAACGACACGCAAATCGCTACTGTCAAGCTGTCATTATGGCATGATACTATTATCATGTTACCAGTAATTCGTTTGTCACCCAGTGACGTCATTATAGATGCGCTCGCGTGCGCATGAGCATATCTGATTATTATAGTATCATGAGGTAAACCAGTAACTGGCCACCCACAGTTATTTTCAAGTGATGCCTTGGGTCGATTATACACTGTACATCCAAACATGGCTGAATGCTATTATTTACGTTTGCTGCTGATTACTGTGCGTGGCCCCACATCATTTCACAGTTTAAGAACTGTAAATGGCGTATTGTGCGAATCATATCGTGACGCCTGTCAACACTTTCATTTACTTGAAAACGATGAACATTGGGACAATTCCCTTCACGAAGCATCACTTACAGCTTCTTCATATCAAATGCGTACATTATTCGCAATTATAATATCAACATGCTTTCCATCAAGACCTGTACAACTGTGGGAACAACATAAAGACGCCATGACAGATGACATTTTACATCAAGCACGTAATGCAAGTGAACACACAGAATTACAATACACTGCGGAGATGTATAATCAATCATTAATTTACATTGAAGACATGTGTTTGATGATGGCGAATAAACTCCTTAATCAATTGGGACTGCCATCACCAAATCGAACCATTACAGAAGTTTGCAATCGTGAAATACAACGTGAAACACAGTACGATACCAATGCATTACATACATTTGTTCAAGACAACATAACAAACATGAATCAGCAGCAAACGCACGTCTACAACACTATTATGCAAGCCATCAATGAGAACAACGGTGAATTGTATTTCCTAGATGCTCCCGGAGGTACTGGAAAAACATATTTAATTGCGTTGATTTTGCCCACAGTACGATCAAACGGCAATATCGCGTTGGCAATAGCGTCTTCTGGAATTGCAGCCACTTTGTTAGATGGTGGAAGAACGGCACATTCTGCATTAAAATTGCCATTAAACATGCAACTAACAGAAACACCAACATGTAATATTTCGAAAACATCCGCAATGGCAAAGGTTCTTCAACAATGCAAGATTATTATATGGGATGAATGCACAATGGCACACAAAAAGTCTTTAGAGGCACTGGATCGAACCTTGCGAGATTTGCGCACCAACCAACAGCCATTTGGAAATGCGATTATATTATTAGCAGGTGATTTTAGACAAACTTTACCAGTCATCGCACGATCAACTCCAGCAGATCAATTAAACGCATGTTTAAAATCATCTCATTTGTGGCGATTGTTTCACAAACTATCGCTTACTGTAAATATGCGCGTACAGTTACAAAATGATGCATCAGCCAATTCATTTGCAAGCCAATTATTGGACGTTGGAAATGGAAAATGTGCTACGGACAATACAACAGGATTAATAACATTGCCTGCAGATTTTTGTGTTACTACTGAATCACAAGAGGAGTTAATTGCAAGTGTGTATCCCAACATTGTAGATAATTATACAAATCATCAATGGTTAAGCGATCGCGCTATATTGGCAGCTAAAAACAAAGACGTAAGTGATATTAATATTGAGATTCAAAACAAGCTTAGTGGCCAAACCAACATCTACAAATCTATTGATTGCGTTATGGATCCAGATGAAGCTGTAAATTATCCAATAGAATTTTTAAATTCACTTGATTTACCTGGAACTCCTCCTCATATTCTGCAATTAAAAATTGGTGTGCCAATCATTCTGTTACGCAATTTACATCAACCAAGGCTTTGTAATGGAACAAGACTGGCTGTAAAACAATTGCTGAACAACATCATTGAAGCAACTATATTATCTGGCAAATACAAAGGCGAAAACGTATTGATTCCACGTATACCAATTATTCCATCAGATATGCCTTTCGAATTTAAGCGAATACAATTTCCCGTCCGACTGGCATTTGCTATGACCATCAATAAATCTCAAGGGCAATCGCTTCAAGTATGTGGATTACATCTTGAACCACCATGTTTCTCACATGGACAATTATACGTTGGATGCTCACGTGTTGGTAAACCGTCTTCATTATTCATCTTCACACATGCCAAAACAACAAAAAATATTGTTTATGAAAGAGCGTTGCAATAAAGCAAACAATGGAATACAACTATTGTGTATTAATGTTAATTGTATGCCGTTCTCAATTTCGTTGCAATAAAGCAAAAAGAATAATAGTCTAATGTGTATTAATTCATGTTTTTGACATGTCGATGTTGGTGTTTTTAAGCCCACATCTTATGTCAATATGAACCCCACCGCCATCAACCTTCAGAACGACAGAGGAAGTGATACACTTTTCAATGAGGCCGTGTAATGTGTCAAACAAAAGATTTCCCTATTTTCCCTTGGACCCTTGCTACGCCACGTGGGGCGTAGCCCACGGGCTCACTAGTATCTAATGAATATACATTAAATATCTATCGTGGATAATTACAATTGTAAGTAAAATATTTGTAAATTATTTTAAATGTATTCTTAAAGTGCAATAATGTGCATTGCATAAAATTACATTAATTAGAAAAAGAAACAGCATATAAGATACGTGGTATTATGGATATTGTGTGGATGTTAAATGGACATGCCATATGGATTTCAAACGCCTTCATGTGGATTTATGAACACATCTTTCGCGCTTGTTTTTGTTTTGACCAATCACTGTAAACTTACTTGCCCACACCCTGTATGCGCATAACCTTAAATTAGCATTATGTGCACATTGCACAGCGCACGTCACGTTTGTTAGTTAACGCGTTTGGTTTGTGTTTACAATACGCTATATTAGTGATGACGTCACACGCCATTTTTGTTATGGAAGGTCATGTCCAATTATCCAAACACGTTTGATCTGCATGCTTTGTCTTATGAGTGAACATTATTGAACTGATTTTATAAATATTGTCGTGTTTTTAACAGTTACAAAGTGTTGAAACTTGAAGAGAGTACCTTAAACATTATGTTAAAAATTTCATTTCATTCCCTCCAGTGTTAAAAACATTGAATATTGTGTTTATTCAAATTAACCTCAAAATTTTCGCGGTGATTAGTACAAAAACTTAGTTGTACCTATTTTACGATCGTGTTTTTAAAATATTAACACTTTCGGATTTTGGAAAGTATTAATTAACAAGAGGGTGATAATGGTTTTATGTTGGGCTCCGGGTTGTAACCATTACAATCAACGAGAAACCTGCAGATTTTTTAAGTTTCCCACAGAACCTCGTTTAAGGGCCAAATGGAAACAACTTGTTAGGTACGTCTTTTTGCAGTATGTTGTTTTAAACTGTCTAAAATCACAAATATTATAGGCGCAGTATCGAACCAGGTAGTGGTGCCTTTTTATGCAGTTGCCATTTTCCAGATGGCCGGAAAGAAAATGGCCCAAAATTATTTGAATATAATCGTGAGAAACGATTTGCGTTCTCATCTCCAGAAAAGAAACGTAGATGTACGGATTCAAGAGACATAGAGTAAGTTGAAGTGTGTTTAATCAAAGTTATGTATATTTACATAATGTTATAGGTCAAAAGTACAAGATAATGAAACGTCTGAACCTGTTCCTGCATCAAGTGAGCTACAGCCAAGCAAATCACTGCAAGCCTCCGCATGGGGCGATCCCCAACCAAGCACATCCCATGAACTAACCGCATCCAGACAAGTTCCGGCATTGGATGAGCTACAGCCAAGCACCTCATGGCAAGCCTCCATATTGGACGAGTCACAACCAAGCACATCCCAAGAAGTCTTTGTGTCAAGTGATTCTGCTGTGGTGGATGCAGAAAATTATTTCTTATTACAAGAAATTAATGCGCAAAAGAGACAACTACAGTATTTCTCCAACCGCATGAGTTTTGACAGCATTGCAGACCACAATACACTGGTATTGTTATACACTGGATTACCCAGCAAAGAAATTTTTGAAAGTGTGTATAACTTAGTTAGCAATTTGAAAATAAATTATTATTTCCATTGGAATGTGGAAAAATTGAATCGCAAGGATCAGTTGCTCCTTACCCTTATGAAGTTGCGACAAAATGCTCCGCATTTAGACCTAGCCTATCGATTTGGTATTTCACAGGCTACTGTATCAAATATTGTAATTACATGGATTCATGTTCTTCATCAGATATTGTTTAAAAAACTAATGAACACCATCCCAGCTAGGGAGAAAAATAGAACGTGCTTGCCAAATTGTTGCAGTACTTTTACAAACTGCCGAATTATTATAGACTGCACAGATATTTTCACCGCTGTCCCACGGAGCTCAATGGCTACGCAACGAGTCACATACAGTGCCTATAAACATAGGAATACCTGCAAAGGTCTTATAGGTAATTCATATGCACTATGGAGGGAAAATCAATATATTTATTGAATCTTTTTGTAGGTGTTGCACCCAATGGTGTTATAACTTATATAAGCGGTCTTTATCCAGGTTCAACGTCTGATAAAAAAATAGTCCAGCACAGCGGAATCCTCGATCAAATGGTACCGGGTGATTTGATTTTGGCCGATAAAGGGTTTCTTATTCGAGATTTATTACCACCTGGAGTGGCACTAAACATCCCACCTTTTTTAAGTACAGCACAATTTTCACCGGAACAAATTAGGCAGACAGAATGTATTGCACGTGCACGCATTCATGTAGAACGTGCCATCCGCCGCATGAAAGTGTATCGGATTTTGTCTTTTATTCCTTCTAAATTGATTCCCTATGCAGAGGAGGTTTTCCAAACAGTTGGAGCCTTAACAAACTTACAATATCCCTTAATTAGAGAAGTGGAGCAATATTTCTTAGTGGCTGATGATTAAAATTTCATTTTATTTTTAATATTAGTAAGTAGGTAATAAGGTGTACAGTTTAGGGTAGAATTAATTATGTATTACTGGTCTAGGTCCTCATAGAATTAATAGTTAGTATAAGGTAATAAATAGCAGTTGTTACGGTACACCCTGTACTCACAGGTGAACTATATTATTAACTACGCGCAACTATTAGGAATCGTTCGAGATAGGCAGTATCAAGCGTTTTGGCCAAACACTACGAACCGAGTACTATTATTGTATTAATTTAATTTGTATGTATATATTGTATTTTTCGTTTGCTTATTTGGTAATATTTAATTAGAATGACTGACAAGGGATTATTTATTGTCATAAAACTCGTCTGGATGGAAGGATGAAAAGTGTGTCTTCAATTTTAAGTTAAGTCTTGATTCTAACCAGGAAAGGGTTAGACAGATTTTATATTTTGTATTGTATTTTGTAATAAATCTTTTGGAGAAAAACTTCGGATTTTATTTTAGAAGTATAATAGATGATTTCCATATTGCAGCAGATATTTACATATACTATATTAATAAAAAAAACACTACAAATATTTTTATTCTAGGCCATTAGCCTATTCTTAATTAGCTAACTTAAAAATATAAAAATAAACCTAAAACTTAACTATATTTACACATTAATATCTTATCTTTCCATACCTGACAGATAAGGTATAAACTTTTCTAAATAGAAACTTTTTAATAAAATAAGATTGTCACCCCAATTTGGGTCTTTTTCAATATAAGCCACTTCACATTCATTGGGAGTCCAAATAATTAAATAACATGCATCCCTATTTGACAAATGCAGTTGGCCCTGTACCTGATGGTAATATTCATGTTCAACATTTATCATCGACTCTTCTCCTTCCTTAAAAATAATGTATGTTTTATCGTTTCGCAGGGCTTGTTGCAAACTGGTGTTGCGGTACTTGTATGGGCATTTCACCTCCAATATAGAGTTGTCTCCAACTAGCCCATCAGGCGAGGCTCCTAAAAAGCCACACTTGTCTAACCACAGCCCTGTAGGTGTAACATTCATTTCAGTAAAAGCAGACGTGAATGTATCTATAGCAGACTTTTCATTTTCCTTGCCCCACTGGACTGCTCGTACTGACGTGAGGTCATAGCCATCCATCAATCTTTTAAAAAGGGATGGTGGAAAGCGATTACGGTGAATTGCCGCTAGTATCACACCAAAATTGCTTGCAGTGATACGATTTTTTCGTGCCATTAACCAATTTGCATTATTGGCTTGGCCTACCGTATTTTTTACCACGCAAGTAATTTGTTCTGGTGTTAATTGACACCTTTCTTCAATATAATATCTTTTGTTAGACGTTTCCAAATACTCCTTGTTGAAAACTAATTCATCTATAATGGGAAGAAACTCCATTGCGCTGTGGCAAACATGCGGTTGCAACAACCATGAAAAGCCAACTGCATTACCATGCCCTAAACTTCTATGAAACATTTGAACCACATCGTCAGATACTTCACCATTAATTGGTTCATACACCCCGTGCTTCGAAGGGTAGAGTTCTTTTAATGTTTTCACATTTTCTTCACCGCCTCCTTTTTTCTTATTCCATGCACACTCTTTGTCCGTGATGCTCACATTGTTATGTGCATGTATGCACAGGGCTGCCATGTGATGACACACTGCTTGTCCTCGAGGGCAGCTACACGTGGCATTTTCAATGTAATTATCTTGCAAGTTAATCGATA
This sequence comes from Photinus pyralis, assembly GCF_008802855.1. Classification (NCBI taxonomy): domain Eukaryota; kingdom Metazoa; phylum Arthropoda; class Insecta; order Coleoptera; family Lampyridae; genus Photinus; species Photinus pyralis. The sequence goes on along the minus strand of NW_022171231.1, from coordinate 46,330 downwards.
CCTATGGATAATAAATATATACAAGATGTATTAGGTACTACATAGAATGAAACACACCTCAACAGAGTATGTCAGCCCTTTCATACTTGCTTTCACTTTCCCCTTCAAGACGGCAGGATCAACAGTTGCATCGAAATTCATCGTAAGTACGTTGCAACTTTTGTACGAATTTTCACCACGGTGAAGCTGCTTCATGTTTTCTTTAAAGAATGCAGCCACCATCGTAATAGAAATAACGTATTTCTCCGCCATCAATAATGTATATAATAAATTCTACAATAAGAATATTGAGGTTAGTTTTACCAATTTGCTATATTTCTATTCTAAACTTACAAAAATGATCGGTTTTGCACATGAATGATGTTGTACACAAAAAACTGTAACTAATAGCGTGAAATCTCAATATATCAATACCCTAATTGACGCAAAATTAAATTTTCTAAAAACTCTTATGGGAATTTACATGGTATAAAAGTTTGTTTGGATAAAGACAACTAACCTACCGCAACAAGATGGCGCTCTGACGTCACACTAATATAGCGTATTATTAAGATATATTTCCTTCGTTATCTGTTACGTGCTTGCCAGTGTTTTTACGTGGTTTTTACTTGGCCCGTGATAACGATAACCAATCCTCTGTTTAGTGGTAAGTACAGTACCTATAGCCCGCCCGCTAAATAATTGAGGTTAAGTGTGTATGTTTTATTTCAGATACCTACCTTAGACAGATATTACAATCCCAATTTTGATTGTGGAGGCTCTTCTGCGTTTTTTAATTTATAAGGTTTCAAGCTAGATACCTACTTCGCTGGATTTGACACTAGGTATGTATGTACCTACCATGTTATTTAGCATTAGGGCTTTAATGATAATTCACTCGGTTTAACCACAGGCCAGTGGAAATTGCCATAGAAGTAAGTAATTGTGGTAATAGGTTATACAAAATTGGTTAGTGGAGGTATATTCTTGGCCTTTGTTTTAGATTCTGATCATGTCTAAAGAATTAACAGACAAATGCCTTTTGAGCATTTCAACCCGACAAATTAATCGTATAATTAGTAATCTATCCAAAAAACATGACACATCAAATTCCGAACGAATAAATGTTGATAAGCAGATTGATATTAACCCTGCCGGTAGTAGTAATGATGAACCCGATGAACCATTTAATAATGAAATACCTTTCGATACCAGAAGTGAATGCTTTATTGAATCAGGTAACGATGAAACAACTTTTCCTTCCGAATGTAAGAACGATGACCTCGACGATGACGTTAATGCATTAAATGATTCGTTCAATATGGCTGATGTTTTGTCTGATAGTTTACAACGTACTCCATCGTTTGCAAACGATTTAAGATTATGGGCGATAAAAAACAAGATTCCTCATTCTGCACTGTCTGAGTTAATGAAAATACTGTTGAAGCATAACATTAAATCTGATGAATTGCCCAGTGACTCTCGAACGCTATTAAAAACCCCTCGATCTACTGTTATTCGACCAGTTAAACCTGGGAATTATCTTCATTTTGGTGTGCGTAATGGAATATTAAATACTTTTAAAAGTACCAAATTTAAGGGCGATAAAAAATCCATAGCATTAAAAATAAATATAGATGGATTACCGATTTCCGACAGTAATAATAGTCAACTGTGGCCTATCCTAGGTTGTATCAACTCTATCAATATTATCTTTATTATTGGAATTTACCACGGTCTCTCCAAGCCAGTCGATGCAAATGAATTTTTAGAAAATTTTGTTGAAGAAATGAAAGTATTAATTACCGAAGGAATTGAATGTTTTGGAGTAACATTTTCAGTTTCTATGCATAGTTTGATATGTGATGCACCCGCGAAAAGTTTTGTTTTAAAAACAAAAGGCCACAGTGGATACTCCAGTTGTACAAAATGCATTCAAGAGGGCGAATACTTGGAAAATCGTTTATGTTTTCCTCAAATTAATTCCCAATTGAGAACAGACAGAGATTTTATTAATCAATCAGATGAGGCTCATCATACTGGTGTCTCAATTATGACATCAATTCCAAATTTTGGTCCTATCACCAATGTACCCTTGGATTATATGCACCTTGTGTGCATTGGTGTTGTAAAAAAAATGGTATCATTGTGGCAAAGTGGATCATTAAAATTTAGATTATCACATAAACAAACAAGTGTAATTTCTGACAAAATGTTGCAATACCGAAACCATATCCCGAAGGAATTTCCTCGTAGGCCTCGCGAAATTTCATCTGTATCACAATGGAAAGCAACGGAATTAAGACTATTTCTTTTGTATTTGTCACCATCTGCTCTCAGTGACACAATGAACTCTTCGATGTATTTTAATTTTCTTACTTTGCATGTAGCCATTAGAATTTTATGCAATAGTCAACTATTAGAAAATTATTCAGATTATGCTGGGTTGTTACTGCAGCACTTTGTAAGTTCTTTTCAAAAAATTTATGGCAAATGTTTAATTTCCCATAATGTTCATGGACTGCTTCATATTACCGATGATGCAAAAAACTTTGACTTTGGATTCATATAGTGCATTTCCTTTTGAAAACTATATGCGCCAGTTAAAAATGAAATTAAGGAAAGCAGATAAACCATTGCAACAATTACATCGGAGATATATGGAGCAATTTTCTACTGATATCTTATCATTAGAAACATCTCAAAACATGAACTGGACATTTAAAAATAAATATGATGGTGGGCCTCTTACACAGGGATTAACAAATGAAGTACAGTTTAAAGAATTATACACACCTGAGTGGTGCCTTAGTATAACTATGCCAAATAATTGTTGTAAAATTAATGATTCAGTGATACTTGTATGTAATTTTGTAATAATTCAGGAAGTTATGATGGTTATTGGGAAACGTTTTAAAAAACAGTCGGATGTCTATGTTAAACCTTGCCCCTCTTCACTTATCAATATATATTATGTAGAAAGTGTGTCAGATAAATTAGAAATTTGGTCCGTGTCCGAGATAAAATATAAATATGTTCAAATACCATTTAAAAATGGGTATGCTGTATACCCACTTCTCCATGCCGATAACAATTTTAAATTTATAAATAGGACCCTTTATTTTACTTGTTCTGCACATAAATTTTGTTTAGAATAATTTGTCATCCAATATTGAAAAGCAATCAGAAAAACACCTGTTGTAGATATCCTGTATATAGTTATGCTGCCTTCAGTTGCACAAATGCAGTATCTATGTGAAACCCTTATACCATATTTTATTTATGAATAAACTCTTATTTAGAAATGTTTTACTACCTTTCTGATAAGCACACTAGATAGATTCGCTCGGTTTGCATTTGTTACGTACAACATACATCATATGAATTCTTTTCACTTCATGTGCTTTTGCTACTGAGGGCGGTATAGTACTCTTAATGCAGTAGCAGTAGGTGACGTTTTGTATTTCATAAATTCAGTGTTCTTTTCACTATGTTCATTTTGTATTTTTATGTTGGTAATGTTCTGTAAATTGCCATTTGTCTTTAGAACAACTTAGATATTATTATAATTATAGAATATTTAAAAAATGGAGAGCCAATGGTCTGTAGTGTTATTCGAAGACGGGCTACAGTTGGTTCCTACTGATTGGATTGTGGGAAACAGTTGCTATTGGCCCACGTTTACTAGTACCACACGGTACGAAAAAGCGGTTAAAAGCAGGGAGCCGCCAAATGAAGGATGGTCCCTTTATGAAATGCGCGTTTTAGGAACTTTTTGTAAGTGTTTTATAATTTCATTGCTATTTAAATGGATTTTCGTTTTTTTTAACTACCTACATATCTCTGTATTCAATGCTAATGATTTCATTCTAGCCTCATATGAAACCGCAAGGCGAAAACTAATAATAGCAGAGGAACACTCTGATTTGAATACAGATCATGAATTATCCAAAGAAAATCGGAGGCGTAAAAAAAAAGATTATTTCGTCTAGTGAAGAAGAAGAGGAGGATTCTCAAGTTGGCGTTTTAAACATATCAGAATTTCCTGATCTACCTCAAGATATTCGGAAGAATGATTCAACTGAAGTTTCAGGTATTGTGTTTTTTTGTTAGAATGTTAGTCCTTAAGAAAATGTATTCTATAGCATCCAGTTCAAGGAGACTTCTACTACAAGAATCTCAAGCACATGTAATGCCACGCTCACAGTGTTCCACGCCATCTAGTAGAAATGATGAAGGTATATATTTTTTTTTTTTTTTGGTAGGGTTCAACTACTAAGGTCATATCCCCTTTAATTCACTAAGCATATTATATATCAGCGTATATATTAATCATTTTCAAAAATCTCACCATCTTCATTGCATTTTCAGGGTTTATAAAATTGTCGATGTAGTTGGGCACTATACCGTTTATCAATCGCTCATTATTGTATAGTGGGCAATGGCTTATAATATGGGTAACCGTGATGGCCGTATTGCAGTGATTACATTGTCGTGGTACAGTATTCTTTAGCAGATGTTCGTGTGTGACCTTAGTGTGTCCTATCCTCAGACGGTGCATTTTCACGTTGTTCTCTCTCGAAGCATCTTGTAGCGTGTATAGTGTCGTTGGAATAGGTTTTATCTGCGACAGGTGAGTATTTACCTGTGCCCATTTTTCTTGCCATTCTGCAACATATTGCTCTTTTAGGTGTCTTCTGATGTCACTTGCCACCATGAAATTTACATCTGTCTGCTGGTTCGATATCGCTCTACGAGCGGCCTGGTCTGCTTGTTCGTTGCCAAAGATACCAACGTGGCTAGGGACCCAAATAAATTCGAGTGATTTACCTTGCTCCGAAATACGATGTATAGCAGACTGTAGCATGATGTTCATCGGATCTGTGTTGTAGATTTTCTTTAGCCCATTTAGGATATTCATACAGTCCGTAACAACTAAAAATCGGTTGTTTTCCATCATTGAACAGTATAGCACAGCCTGCCATAGGGCATACTGCTCTGCAAAGATGGGCGAAGAGTTTGTATTCAAGCTCCACTCGTATGCTACGCCCTCGGTGACTATAGCACTTCCCACCCCATACGCGTTCTTGGACCCATCCGTGTACACAGGTTGGTATGAGGGATATTCGTTAAGGAGGTTCTCGTATGCCTGCAGGTAAGTGGGTTGTTTTGTAATCTCTTTTTTGTAGCGCATTAGATCTTTTCTTATTTTTATTTCAGGTACCTTCCACGGGACAGTGTCCAGCATCATTTCATGGAGCGGCGCTGGAGGGACTATTCGGCGTTGCTCGAGATGTTCCTGGAATCTGTTGTTTATTACAATGTTAGTCCTTAAGAAAATGTATTCTATAGCATCCAGTTCAAGGAGACTTCCACTACAAGAATCTCAAACATATGTAATGTCACGCAAACCTGATGAAGGTATTGATTTTTATATATTTCCTTAAAGTACTAAAATCTATAACTTTTAGGGTTTGAGGAGAAGCTGTTTAAAGAGCTGTCTTTTATAAGGGTTCATTTAGTGAAAATTGGCCAACAACTGTCAGTACTAGAATTGAACATGAAATCTCATCAACTTCAAGATAATGACAAGAACGAGGAGAAACATGATAACTTTGAAGAGATAATACGCAAGTTTCCTTTGGATACCGAATTAGATCTAAGAAACATGGAGGTTTATCTTCTCAACAACCCTGATTTTAAGAAATACCTAGTAAGAAGTCTAATACATACATGAGAGTAGAGGTTATAGTGTATATTTTTTTAGATCAATTACTGCAGTCGATTAGGAGGACTAAAAATTGATCAAATCACCAAAATTATGTTAAGAAAACTAATTTCAAATAAACTAGCAGCCAACTACAGCTGGCTAGGAGCTAAAAAGAAGCAATCTTTCAACCTGCTGATTGCAGAGGTTATTTTATGTAAGGTTGACTAATTTTATACATTGATTGTTTTTTACGTATTGATTTAAATTAAAATGACATTTAGTAAAGTATATGCTTTTCATGTTTCAGGTGCCGTAAAGCAAAATAAGTTAATTGGTGAGACCACCGAGAAGGAAATGATTGACTCTGTAAAAAATTGGTTAAAACATGCACATGTGAGGTATACCAACCAATGGTAAGTTATTAGTCTAGTAGATATATAGCTAAAGTATTTAAAATACATACAGAATAAAAATAGTAGTTTTTCCACTAATTTTCTTTATATGTATTTTATACAGGGTGCCCATTATGTACAGAATATAGTATTTATCTCGGTAAATACCGACTGTATAAAAAATTTTCACTTATAATTGCACAAGAGGTTTGTATTTTACCGAGTAAATTTGGGTTGTTAAGGTAATGAAAATCTGTTGCCTAGCAATTAGACGAGAAAAACTGTTAACTAATAAAAATGCGACACCGAAGGTGGAGCATTTTTAGGTTGACAGTTTTTCGAGTTCAATTGCTAAAAGGAAACAGATTTGAATTGCAACAACCCAAATTTACTCGGTTTAAATACTAACCTCGAGTGTAATTCGGCAGGACAATTTAACGAACAAGAAATTCACCAAATTAGTCAATTATTGACAAACGTCAAACTAATCATATGGGAAAGGATAATGCGATAATTGGTTCGAAAATGAATAAGTGAAAAAACCTCTAGTGCATTTGTCGCTGGAAAAGTTGCAGGTAACTTTTGCCGCTGTCAAAGTGACAATTGCACTGCGGCTTATGCGATTTTTTATACATGAGTTGAATTGTCTATATAAAAGTTGTTTAACATTTTATTTTCCATAATAAGGCAGCATTCAATTGATTTTATTTAAAAAAACAAATGAGTAACAAAAAACAATTGAATTTTATTAAATAGCAATGTGCCCTTTCATTAGGCTCATTTGATAGAGATTTTACTGCTAATTTCAATTTGTCTTTAAGGTTTAATAAGAGAAGACATTCATTTGGTGTGTTTTTATGTAGGATATCTAGATTAATGTAATTACTGAATAAAGAGATTTAAATTTTTTTGAAAATTTTTAGCCATAGGGGTTCTAACATGTTACATAATAGAAAAGAGAAAAGAAATCTATATCAAACGAGCCTGATAAAGACGTGCATTGCTAGTAAAGTTGTTTTTGTTACTCATTTGTTTTTCGAAATAAAAACTGAATGTTGCCTTATTATGATAAATAAAATGTTAACAACTTTTATATAAAAAATTTTTTTACACAGTCGTTATTTACCACAATAAATACTTACTATATTGATTCCATACATAATGGGCACCCTGTATGTAATGATGACTATGAATTTGTGCCAGGCATCTTTAGAAACATATTCAACCATTCCAACCTGGTAGACAGAATATACGGTGGACACAAATGCCCCAATAATTGCGTAACCATAGCAAAATCCACCACCCGATTGAATTATCATAAATCTTCTAGTTACTTATATTAAAGCTTATTGTCCAAATTGCGTTTCATATTATATTAACTATGGAATGATACCCATGTATTTAAAGCATGTCTGTGTTAACGCGATTTTTTTTTATAGTAAACGGGAACAAAAGGGCGCAGAAGAACCTACAGGATAAGTTGTTTTTCTTTTTTATAAATTTCTTAATCTTAACTATTATATTTTATATTATTACTATTCTGGTTTTATACACATGAATATTTTGTGCTTTTTAAGTTGTAACTAATAAATAAATCATACATTTTTTTCATTTCTTTATGTGGTTCTATGCATTGCTGTATATCCACTGGATGTCCGTGGAACATTGTTAGTGCTATTTTTGATCCATATTACATCTAACAGATATCATTTTAAAGATTATGTACGTCTAATAGATCAACTGTATGGATATCTATATGTAGGTATATGGCGGGACATCTGGATATCTAGTATTCGTCCATTACATGTGAGGGGATATCCATTAAATATCATGGATATCCATAAAAAAACATTTTTTAGATATCTTATGGTTGTCAGTGTGCTGTGTGGGTATATGATTTCCTTTTTACTGTTGTATAAACATTCCTACTTCACCAATACCATAGCCATAATATTGAATTACGTTAAAATGTCAACAATTAGTATTTAATTTTTTTAAATTTGCTTTATAAATAAGATAATTTTTTACATGATATACATATATGGATATCTTTTAGATAAATGACATTAGATACTGACTTTCGTAGATGTCCCTACAATATCCATTAGATAAAGTAAATGGACTGGATATCAGGTGGATATTATCTACATTGTTTAGATATCCAATGGACATTATGTGCTGTGTGGGTGGGAGTTGGTGACCTCACATCTGACAAACACTCTCGAGGTTTCAAGAAAAGCTTTGTCGACAGCATCAAGTTTCCTTGAGATGTCTCGCTCGACTGCAACCAGGGCCAACTATAACCCACCATCTGCAACTGGAACATCATGTCAACACGAGCCTATGTCAGCAAACAGACAGTGTGGTGTGGGGCCCCAGGTAACACACATGTGTACAATGGACGTACAATGGATATATCCATTAGACATTTCAAAAGTCCATTGGATGTACATATTAGGTCCTCAAACATTCAATGGATGTTCAGTGGATGTACGTTTGGCACTAGAATGGATCTCCATTGAACATCCGTACACTACATCCAATGGAGGTTTACCTGGGATGTAACATGGATATTTTGCCTAATAATAATAACAATAATATTGATAGTTTATTTATGTGTTTATAATAATACAGTCATTGATTATTAATTTTTGTCCTTCCTCTCCTTTGCACGTCTCAACCATTTCGCTATTGATTGCTCAAAAACCATTCTTGAGGATGTGGGAAATATAGATAACCCAGATTCTAAAAAAATATTGTCAACAAGATTTAATAACCCAACCTAAACTTACCAATCACTAGTTTATTGAAGTTTAATTTATTAAAAGGTCTTTTTTGTTTTCGACCATAATAACTAAAATTGTTCGCAAGTTGGTTAGTAAACAACTTTTCCATGGACCTTGCCACAAAATTGTATGGGACGTTTCCACCTAGTCTTAAAAATTCCAGAACCTAAATGCTTATGGGTATTAGGATTTAATAATGTAGTATTTAAACTCACCACTTTGTTGAACTCTGCTGGATTGTTAATAAATGTTTCAAAATCTTCTAGTGCTTCAATAACATTGAAGGGGAAGTCAAATTTAGTAAAAATAGTATCTGAGATTTCTACGGAAGGTTCAGCTGATAGTACCATTTTTTTTTCCATGTTGGCAAACCTTTCATTCATCGCATTTAGTAAAGCCATAATTATATTCTGTTTATGAAGTATTTTAACCAACATTCCTAAAATAGAGAAGCAATGAACCAACATTGTATTTTATAGTTATTTTCAATTACAAATCCCAAATAGCTATTATGTACTCTTTCGTTTGTGGCACTAAATTATTACATGCTAGTAAGAAGTAAGTAAAAAATTTGAATTAGTATAAAGTATAAAAAGAACTCAAATATAAACATACCTCTATTGGATTCCACACCCTCCAAATTTTGATCACTTTCTACTAATTTGGTAACTTTGTCGGAGTTATCTGGAGCTGGAGGACTTGTATCATCAATATCTACACTATGAACTTCGGCTTGAACAACCTTTTTAACTGAAAATGTAAAAGGTGTTATAAATGTACTATTATAAACAATGTAATACATACCAACTTTAAGTTGAGGATGTGGTGGTAAACTGCTGACATGTTCTATTTCTTCTTCAACAGATGAAAAACTTGAAAAATGTTTTATTATTCGTTTTCTTTTAGGTGGTACAATTGCGATAATGGAATCCGATTCTAGATCTGATGTGATTGTGGCCTTTTTTGCTTTTTTTTGAGCAACATTAAAATTATCTGCAACATTTAAAAACTAAAATCTTAATTTGATCATTGGCTTTATTTACCATAAACGTTATTCCTAAATAAAAATATGTCGTAAAGAGGCCATTCCTTTCGAGGCTCTTCTCGTCGTTGCAATGCCTGTTGCAAACGTATATTACTGTAAGTGGGAAAGTAACATTTACCACCAGGCTGCAGCCAATTGGAAGGAACTGCTTCGAGGAAATAACAGGCCATTAGAACAAATAGTAGGTCGCATTAGTGAACAATTTTGTTACAATCCTTCGATAAATATTATTCAAGATCAAGATAAATTAGAAACGTGTAATCCCCATCAAAGTGGACCCCTTATATCTGATTGTAGCAATCCACAATACGCGAAAATTTGTTTTGAAACTTTTAAATTATCTAATAAGGCTCCTAATAATTGTTGTGGACTAAGAAATGGGGAAATCATTGTTATTAGAAATATATCATTTTGTAAGTCCGCAAATCGTTTGGTTATAATAGGTCAAAAATTTTTATCTACAAGTGATTTGTACAAAATTCCTTGCTACAGCAGTAATTTAGGAATTTATAAGGTGAAAAAAATGTCAAGTCTAAAAATGTTCTCAATTCAAAGCATATGTATAAAATACATTTTACTGCCATATAAAGAATCTTTCGTCGTATTTCCTATTCTGCATACCACATAATTCATCACTGCTCATAAACGAAATTGAACAAGAAAATTATTTTAGTATGTTATTATTAATTTTACTTTATTATTACCACCAATCAACGATTCCAAGACCAATAGAGAACAATAATCGGAGAACAATATAAATCGAATCTTCGCCCTACGGGCTACATGAATTTGGCTCAAAAAATGTTAAACGGTGAAGCCGAAGTTTTAGAAACCATATTTTTCAGAGTCGGTGAGGCCGAAACCGAAAACTTAAAAAACGGAAAAGGATGGGGAGAATAAATTACATTTTACATTATGCAACTTTTAAAGACTTAGAGCACGTTGACGACGTGACAAAAGTTTCATAACAATCTAATTTTCTTGTTCTCCTGGATTACTAAAGCCTGGATGGTGAGACAAACACTGAGCATTTTTTTTAATATATTGAACAGTTCCAACAAATCATTGTATGTGTAAAATACGAATGGTACCCGTAACGCTTATAATGTAATTTAGAAAGTTATTTTGTACGTTCTTTTTTGTCAACACCACAGTTTGTTAATGGATGGTAATAAAACACATAAGTTCCCACATTTTACTTGACACATGTTTTAATTTTCCAGGATACCTACATAATGAATTTTACCGTGGTAGAATTTGGAGATGGCATTGAATTAGTTCCAAACAATTGGCTAAATGAAGATAATACGTGCAGTTGGCCAGTTACATCTGATCGATCTGCACTCAATAAACTAGTTTTGTCCAAAACATCACCCGATTAAACCTGGAAAATTTACGCAGTTATTAAAATATACTGCCAAGCAGGTATGTTTTTCTAACTGCTTTATAAATTTTTTAAATTGTGTCAACAGCAACATATGAAAGAGGAATAGAAAAACTAAAACTGGCAATGGAGATGTCTAATATTGACACAGCCGATGAAACTCTAAAAAGATCTCGTCATTCCAGACATTCTGTCACATTTTCTTCAGAAGATAAAGAAAGTCAAGGTAATAAAATGGGGAAGAATAAGAAACGAAAGAAGAAAGCAATATCTGAATTTCATTCAGAGGATGGGATGAAAGTGATGATGAATCAATAAGAAACATCCCTGACCTACCGCAAGTACCAGAAAATTTTAATCCATCAGGGTTAGCAAAATCTATTCACTTGGACAGATTAAGGATTAATACTCAAACGCCTCCTTTTAATAAAGGCAATTTCTATATCAAAATGCCATATTAAGCTATGGAACGTAGTATGGAAGTCCATGATGACACTGCACATACCACGCCTTCATCTTCACGGTGTCACACCCCAATATCGAACTCATCGCACACTTTATCTAGAGGTAGGTAACATAAAGTTTTCATTACACCACATATATTGATCTATGCCTGCTATTTTTAGACGCAGAAGTTAAAATAATGCATAAGTTAAACACCTTAATATCAATTACTAGAAGTGTCCTCGAGCGACAAACTCTAAGTGGGCGGCCATAACGAAGCACCGCACATCGCACCGCACTTAGCATTGTACCTTAGCATCCGTGTGCTAAGCAAATTTAACTATTGAATTCAATGCGTGCGGCCATACCGGCGCACCGCCCCTCGCTTCGCATCGCCCTTGTACATAGGTGCATCGCACAGTAAATTGAGCTTAGTATTTTTCGGAGCCTCGCACATGGTCGTTTGTTTTGTTTTAAAAATTATTAGCGGGATGGATAAGGATAAATTAATTACCAGTGTGTTTACCAGGGAGGCGATCTGGAGCAAAAATAGTAGAAATCATCATAATTCGATATTATTATCGAAGTTGTGGAAAGAGGTGGCTGAGGAATGCAATACAACAGGTAAATATAAGTTTATTTATTTATAAAAAGGATGGTACATATTAAGTTTTACGGATTATTACATAAATAAGCTTTAAAATTATCTCGTACTACTTTTGCTTCATTATTAAGTCTTCCTGCGGGTGCTTGTCTATTTTCGTTTTGAAAGACAAATTGAGTTTCTTTCAAATTATGTAAAATGCAAATTGCCTTAATAATGTTATCTGCATGTCCAGGATGGGTCAATATAGGTTTATCTAAAATTTGCCATTTTGATCTCAGAATTCCAAAGGCACATTCCACAGTTCGTCTCGCACGGGACAAACGTTTATTAAAATATTCCTTATCTGCATTTAATTCTTGTTTTCTATATGGTTTAAGTGAATGCTTCATTAGTGGGTATGCTTCGTCGGCTATTATTACATGTGGCATAATTAAATCGGAATTTGGAAAAGCTGTATCTCCAGGCAAATTAAGGGTTTGTGTGGTCAATTTTTTATATAAAGCAGAAGCTTGAAATGTACCACCATCGCTCTGTTTGCCATAACCGCCAACGTCAATATTGATAAACTTGTAGTTTGCATCAACAAGTGCTTGAAGTACAATTGAAAAGAAACCTTTATAATTAAAATACATTGATCCAGAATTATTTGGGCAATGCATACGGATGTGTTTACCGTCTAGCGCTCCAACACAGTTGGGAAAGTTCCAAATTTCGTAGAAGTCTATTGCTATTTTTCTAAAATCTTCTTGAGATGGAACAGGCATGAATTTCATATAAAGAGATCCAAATGTGTTCTGAAATTTCCGAAACAATATTTGCTACTGTAGTTTTACCCATTCGAAATGAGAAAGCTAAGCTTCTAAATGAAATACCAGTGGAGAAATATCTGAAAGAAAAAAATATATATATATGTACAGGGTGTTTTTATTTTATGTGATATAAAAGCTTGTCGTGGGAATATGTTTTTCTTTACAAGTAATTGTAAGTAGAAATGTATCTATTTTTACAAGATTTTTTATAAAAGAAATTTTAACAGAACAACTGAAGGTTAATACTAATAACATATTTTTTTTTTTCTCTTTTCAGTTACGCTTGCAAAATCACACTGGAAACGACTCAGGGAAACTTTTAAAAAGAAACTGCTAGAAATGCCATCGAAGCGTTCAGGGGATGGAGTTGAAGACGATGACAGTGAACATTCGGATTGGCCATATTTTCAGTCACTCCTTTTTTTAAAAGATCAATGTTTACCTAGGCAATCTACAGGAAATTTTGATACAATTGAAACTGAGACTTTTGAAGAAACTGAGGTGGACCACGTAGCAAACAGCACAGACGAATTTACCAGCGAGGTAGAATCACAGCCTACCACACCCCATTCGGCACAAATTTCTCGCTCATCGACTCCACTTTCACCTTCGGCTACTGCATTACCCAAAAAGATGAAAACCCAAAAAGTAGGAAAAATAACTGATACAATCGGGGAAGGTTTATTAAAGGCAGAACAAGAAAAAATTGCTTACTTAAAAAAAAGGGAGGAAAATCGGTTCAAAAAGGAAATGGATGAAGACGAATCATTTTTTAACAGTTTACTTCCGTATGTAAGAGTATTCAACCCTAGGCAAAAAATAAAGTTTCGCATAGCAGTTATGAAATTACTGGAGGAAGAAATTCCTGGACCATCCAATAGGCCACATTCTTCGCAAAGTTTCACTCCTGTTCAGCATCATGTTTATGAAAATTCTCAACGGAGCATTCAGTTATTAAGCAATGAGGTTCCTCCTGGACCCTCATTTACGTCACATACTTTGCCACGATCTAATCCTGTTCGTCGTGTTCAGGAAAAGTCTCAACAGAAGATTCAGTTATTAAACATTGATGTTTCTTCTGTACCATCACCTACGACACCTACTTTATTGACACTGCAACCTCGGTATTTACATGAAAACTCTGAACAGAACATGCAGTTATCGAACAACGAAATTTCTGGACATACTTGGCATACCTCTACTTCTACTCAGTCCTATCATGATAGTTCCGAACGAAACATCATTCCCGATAATCATCACCAACGTGACATCTCGTCCCAGCAACCCTTTTCTACCAATAACGCAAATTGGGATCAATAGAAATACAAAGGTGGAAAGGAAAAATGTATAAATAATATGAAGTTAAATATAATGTTTAAAGTTTTTGCTAATAGCAATGTTATTACTAATAAAACATTTTATAAAACTTACCGCAGTGTTAGCATTAACCTTTCTTCAACTGCTATTGGTTGAGCGCATGACAGTTCTTCCAAGATAGGTTTACTTTATTCTCTATTTTACTTAATACATAATCAAATGTCTTAATATTCATTCGCATGTACTCGAAAAAACGTCGACCATCTTTTCTTAAATCCTTGTAAAGGTGATGGAATTCTCCAAAGTAACTTCGTTTTTTATTTAGAGGGTGTACTGACATCCTTGGTTTATTTTTAATTAAATACCACTTTGTTAAGTTAGAATCTAATAAAATATCATCCTCATCTGACGATGATGAGGCCATGTTTAAAAGTAAAAACAAATTACTACGGAAAACGTACTGTGCGCTGTGCGCCAACGTGGACACTTGTCGGCAATGCTCTGTGCGAGGCAGAGGCGATACTATGGTATAGGCTTAGTGCGGTGCGCCGTTGTGGCCGCACCCTAATGGAACAATCCATTACCGCATTACAGAAGAACACGTCAGATGCACCAACAGCAGTATTATAGGGTTAACCGAATTTAAACAAAGGTTTCCGTTCACAAGGGAAGATGACTTACTGGCTTTTGATGAGGAATTAAAAGATGTGGAATTTTTCAATAAAATGGTATTAGGTATAAAATTTTCGTTACATTATTTTGTAAATTTTTACCTTTATTTATAGGTTGTGACATTATGTGGCCTGGGCGGAACGGATGTTCCAAATGTCACAATCAACATCATACGTAGCTTAATTAGCAATAGACTTGCTAATGTCTATTCGTTATTAGGAAAAAAAAAGAAAAAACCATTTAAAAAATTAAACGTTTTCAACTTAATTGTGGAAACGGTTAGGAAACAAAGGCCAGGAGCCACCGAAGCAGAAATTGGGGCAATTATAGGAAGCTGGTTGCCCCAGTCTTGTTTACGATTAACAAGAGAACTTGCGTGAGTAGTAATTTTTGCTTCGCTAATTTGATTTTAAATCTAGTTTTAGGAGCGTATCTTTCTCGTATGTAACTTATTTTATCAAGTTGACTTATGGCCGTTTGCACGACTCACAAATTTAAGCTGAACTTAGCTGAAGCGTAGCTTAAAATCCATGACAACTATTGTCGCAATAATCATTGCCATGGATTTTAAGTTACGCTAAGTTAAGCTCTTAAATTTTTGCAATGTGAATAACTACCTAATTTTTTGTAATGTGTTCCCAAAAATTATTTGAAAATAAAGAAAGCTGATTATATTGCTTGTTGCAGGAAGGAAAATCAACCATAAAGTGGGAGGTGCAAATGAAATATATATGTATAAGTACATATTAATATCTATTGTAAGGTTCAAATAAAACATAAATATTAGACGTATTTTACAATGTAACGTAAATCTTTGGCATTTTATTCTATTACCTGTTAGTTTGAAATTTAATCTGATCCACCAATTGCTCGTGAAGCGCTGCGACGGTTGGTTTTGTAAGACGAAATCTGATGAAGAATTCGTCGTCGTTATATTCGTCGGTCGAACAATGTTATATGTTGCCTGAATCGTTTTCGCGCTCTCGTCTTTTGCAAAAACCCTTCTAACATTTCATCATCACTATCACTATTTACATTTAAATGTCTCAATAACGCCATTTAGTGGTCGATTCGATTCGAAACGATTAAAAATCGATTAACTGACAGAAATGCGTTCGATGACAACAATTATTCTGATTGAATATTGCCGGTGTCTCATTGGCTACGATCTGTTGGCTCAGAGATAGCAGGCACTTTTGGTGACGGCTAAGCTATCTGACGGCTATCTCGACAACCGCTGGCTAGCTCAGTATTGTAATACGCTACTTTTTGTTTAGCTGAGAGTTAGCCGTAGCTCTTACAGCTAACCCTACTTCGTAATACCGGCCGTAGATGTCGCTATTGTCAATACAATTCGGTAAAAGATGTAAGATAGAACCTTATTATACTAAAACATAAAATGTGAGAAAAAATGTAGTTAGAACCTTGTCATTCTAAGTGCACGAAATATGTGTCAAAAGGAAGCGAAAATTAGAAAAAAAAAGAGACAACGGCACGCGGTGTTCCCAAGCGGTCACCCATCCAAGTACTGACCAAGCCCGACGTTGCTTAACTTCGGTGATCGGACGAGAACCGGTGTTTTCAATCGATCCAATCGATTGTTACGTTGTAATTAAATGCAGCTCGATAGGGATTAAAGGGGACATTTCTGCTCGTCAGTTGGACTTACTCGTATATACCGGGTGGTGCACGGTAAGTAGGGACAGGGATTTAACATGGGAAATTAGTTTTATGCAATATCCTGCCCTCCTGTACATTTTACAGAAAAAACTGTAGAGTTTAAAGTTGTTCAGAATTAAAAGATGCATACAAAACTGTTTTTACATGTTTTATTATTAAGCTTTTGGTATATCCGCAAATTTAAAAATGTTTCACCATTTCTGTTATTAGTAGCAATAGACATGACTTTTGTTTTATGAATTGCCATTAATAACAGAAATGTTGAAATTTATTTTTAAATTTCCGGGTATATCAAAAACTTAATAAAACATGTCAAAACAGTTTTATGCACCTTTTAATTCTGAACAACTTTAAACTCTACAGTTTTTTCTGTAAAATGTACAGGAGGGCAGAATATTGCATAAAACTATAATTTCCCATGTTAAATCCCTATGTTCCTACTTACCGTGCACCATCCGGTATGTTTGACTTGTAGGATTAGGAATTCTGCGACCTAAGTTGGTACCATGTTGGTACGTCTAATTAGTAGCATCTACAAAAAACTAAAATTCAACTGAAAATAGAAATTAACTACCTTGTGTTTCTGTATAACTATGTCCACGTGTTTAGTCTATCAACACTTACCAAAAATGGATATTAGGTATATCAAACTTTTAATATAAAAGGCGTGATTGCGATGAAATAACATCCACATTTATCAAAAAACTCACTGAAATCTGGATAAACTTTCCGATCGAATTGACAGCACACAAATTAATTTTTTGACGGATATATGCCGATCCAGGAGCGTGGCAAGGTAAAATTGCGCCTAGTGCAAAGTTTGTCCGAAGCGCCTTTTTTAATAATAATAATGTGGTCTTTGCATATTTTTTATTATAAATAATACTGCACTTCTTAAATATATAAATACAGATTTTGCATACTTTTTATTTAAAAAAATGTTTGACTAAATGTTTATTTAAAATTTACTTTAGCAAATTCGTCGATCACTTTTTTGTAATTGATATTGCAACATAATTCGTTTTCAATAGAAATCATTGCGAAGTCATTTAAACGCAGTTGAGTCATGACTGATCGAAGAAAAGTTTTAATCAATTTTAACTTTGAGAAACTGCGTTCCCGGTAGCAACAGAAACAGGTAATGTCAACAAAATTCGCAACGCAATTACAACATTTGGGAACACAGATTCGTAGCCATTGGTTGAAATATAATTTAGTGCTTCTAATTGATCCTCGAGCCTGTACGCTGTACGGCTGTTGCTGTGGCTTTTATTTATTTCTCTTATTCACTATACTTATTTTACAATTATTATATTACTTATTTACGATCAATCCTGACTCAAGTGCACTTAAAATTGCAAAATAAAAACTTTGTAAAATACTTTTGTATAATTTTTATTTTAAAAAATCTTAGGACTTTTTGGCGCCTAGGGCACTTGCCCGGTGGCCCTACTGTATGCCACGGCCCTGTGCCGATCGATGTAGCTGATAAAACAATTGCCGCCGCACCGTCAAACGCGCGATGTTTAAATAGTCGTTAAGTTTTCTCTAATTTTCCAATTTTCTGCGCGATTTTCTTAGTTTTTCTTGCCGTAAGAACCTTCTACACAGTGTTAGAAAACTTAAAAAAAAAAGATGAATGAAATCGGTAAAGTCGTTCTAAAGTTATTGCGTGACCAGAAAAAACAGGGGTTCATTTTTATATATAGAGATTATTTTATCAAAAATTCGGAAATAATTTCAATTACCAAAATCACGCTAAGGCATGTTTTGTAAGCCAAAAAGGTAATTGGATTTATTGCCGAATTTTGGATAAAATAAGGAGAAATTTGATGAGAAAAAAAATCTTCTTGCGATTGGTGTCATTATAAACCTTCTAAGTTAACATGGGGACCAATGATCTACAAAAAAACCTTTTTCTCATGTTAATTGCCTATGTTCGTTTTTGAAATACTCACCCGGCTTTACAGATTTTTATTTTATGTCCGTGTGTATAGTAATTTAGAGGTACTTTCAGCAGAGCAGTGCAGGAGCTGCGCTCGGAAAGTGGTACCTTCCAGCGTGTCTACCGAGACCTTAGCAACATCACCCGATCGGTAGACCAATTTTTTTTGGTTTCTTATGACATCAATTTTTCCAACAAAAATTTCATCTTTGTAGAAATAAGTTCAATCTAATAATTTTTTATGCATCTTGCGGGGGTGGTAGACTTGTGATGGCAACGCTTCCAGCGCGGTAGACTATTACCATACTTCATTTTTAGGTATAATTAATTACTGTAAGTTTCATCCTTGTAGAAATGAGTCATGTACATCTGATTTATTAACATGTTCAGAGCATTGTTGCAAACTTAGGCAACACCGCCGACGCGGTAGACAACGGTTTTGTTTACTTGTACTATCAAAACAATAAAATGGCAGAATATCAGCTTTAAGGAAATGAGTGCACAAAAAATGTCGCTGCCCAGGCCCGGATTGGGCCGACGGGTAATCGGGCAAAACCCGATGGGCCGTTTTGGCCGGGTTCGGGTTGTACAAACATCAAACATTTAAATTTAAAAGTTTTACAAAATTCAAACCGAATATATCGACTCCATCCCTGTATGGATTACTTTTCCTGGCATTTTCCCTTTTAAATTTAGAAATACAGAGACAGAGTTATTATGATGACGCAGTATACGAACATTTTTACGATGACTGACCCGTGGGCCGTGACTGCGCGCGCACTAAGCAGGCAGAGTCATACTCACGCTCACCTACAGTATTCGTGCGTGTTGGTTTATCGGTATTCGGTGTGTAGTTAGCAGTTACGCTTTGGCCGCGCAGGAAAATGAGCAAACTTGTAAAAGGTGGTGCTGAAAAACAACGAGATAGAAAAAAGACAAAGAGGGATAATGAAGCGGCACAGTGTCATAATATCGGAGATATGATTAAAAGTATTGGTGTGAAGGTACACTGAGAAAAGGGTATATTTCGTTATATACTACAAAAGTGTAGCAAAAATATTGTAGTGAAATCAACTCGAAATATGGTAATGTTTCACAGCCAATTGTAAGATTTTATTAACGACTTGTTATGAAAATTACTGTTAATTTGTTGTTAAGCATTGTAGCAAAAATCGCTATTTCAGTTTCGTGGCATTAACTATTTGTTGTGATATTACATTTAATTTACTACAAGCCATAGCAAATGTTAGTACATAGAGTTATATAAGTACTACACTTTATATTACAGTTTGCAATTTTTCGTGGCAAATTGCAACATTTTTATTGATTTATTTGGTAATTGGTTGTTTATTATTGCATCAAAAATCACCACTGCAGTTTTAATAAAATTGACTATCTGTTGTGATACTACGATGTACGATCCATATAACAACTATAATATATTGGTGAAATTTACTAAAAATTGTAAAATGACTACTACATTTTATAGTATTACTAGCGCCTTTCTGCAATCACGTGGCGGTCACATGCAAATTCCAAGAATGCGTATGAGACAATTTTATTTAATCATTTCACTGTGTGCCATATTATATACTGCAGCGTGCGTGTTGCGCAATTTTGCGTTATAAATTGTGATTGTGGTTTCGTCGTTCACTAATTTAAGGTAAGTTTTGATTTTATTATAGTAAATCCTAAAAGCAAAATTGTGGATACTTTGGTTAATACAGTCCTTGTTGAAACAATGATTAAATTGTGGTAGTACCTGTGTTCAACTTAAGAAAATCTAGAATCAAGTGCGTTAAGGTGATCCATTATTTTGCTTTCTGCGTTGCAAATATCATACGCGTTGTAACTGTAAATTGCGTCACTGTTATGAAATCATATTCTATTGTAATTTGTATAAGTCAAATATAAGCACTTTGCAAAAACCACACCGCAATATTAATGAAAAATAAAAATCTTTGACATACTGAAGCAGGTACCTATATATAGACGTGTAAACAAAGATCTTTTTAGGGATAGACAAGAAAATGGATGAGTTTGTTAGGTCCAAGCTGGAGGAGTGGAAACTTTTGGATGACCTCCATGAAAGTTTTAACGGTAAGGAAAAACCGAAACCGCTTCAACATCATTAAACCAATACCTTGCTCCATGTCTTACATTAATTACCCACCTGAACTTGAATAGGTAATAATTACCATCAAAATTTGGTTTAGATTCGCTATAGGGTGAATCGCCCAGTTCTCGGCCACTTAACTGAATTTTCACCTTAAACCGACGTTTAAAAATTGCAGAATGATTGAAATCCAATTTTGATTATTTTATTGGATAGCACGTAGTTTACTTAATTAAATTTAATCATTCAAAAATGTCAAATCTATTTAAGTTTTTTTTTGTTAATAAAATCCTAAAAAATGTCCTTATTGCCAGTTCTCGGTCACTTGATTATTTTCTCGGCCAAGACTATGCCAGTTCTCGGCATGGGTGGCCGATAAATCCCATTTTTCGGCCGTGTTGTTTAAGCATTAAAATAAAAGGAGAAATGAATGGAAAATGGGTGCCTAGGTACAGATAATCAAAAAAATTAATTTTATTGCAGTCAGTAGTAGATTCTAATCAAAATATTTAAGTAGATAAATAAAACAAAAATATTCCAAGTTGCCTATTTTAATATAAGTAACTAATAAAAAAACCTTAAAAATAAACATAAATAGATATCCTTAAAAAGAGGAGTAAATAATTTGTACTCATTAAAACTTATTTGCAGGAACTACACAAGAAATCTCTAGTTGAAGCTTCATTGTATGATAAATTAGATAACTCAGTACAAGCTAAATGAAACCACTTAGGGCATGCATCGCATCCCAGGTTTTTTAAAGAATCATCTTCTGTGTCACTTACCAATTCATCTTCGCAAAGAGAACACATCAATTTTAATTTCTTTGCTGCATTTTTTTTTGACTGTTTTATATCTTTTTTTGCATTTTTTTTATTCTGTTTTTCCAGTCTTTCATCTTTTTTCTTCTGCTGAGCTTCCTGTTTATTTAGTCTTCCTTTCTCTTGCTTTTCAATATGTTTTCGCCAAGCGTTGGACGGATAGCACTTGGCAATTTCTCTTTTTTTTTATTTTCTGAACCTTTTTTTATAGGTTCAGGAAATCTTAGATGACGAGAAAATGGGGTTAACACGAAATCAGGTAAAAAGCACATAAAACCAATATAAGTTAAAGGTAATGGCCGAAAAAAGGCCAAGATACCTTTTCTCGGCCGCTCTTTTAAACATTTTTATTTCCCGCGCTTTTTTAGATAGTCCGGCCGAAAACTGGCTATTTTGTGGTACTAACTGTCCTAAGTATGCCAGAGAAAAGGATACGAATTATTATGAACCAGTAAGACAAAAAAAGATAAACAATATCATGCTCTACGACCTGTTCTCGGCCACCCTGGCCGAGAAGTGGATTGAGCGTTTTGGTTAAGCCAGTTTACCGGCCACCCCATAAAATAATTAGTACTTATGAATTATCATTATTTTCTTAAATATAATAGTACATCGACATATTATTTATCTAAAATTTAATAACACTTACCTTTATAATCAGTATATTACACAAAATAATCACTATTCCCTTATGAGATGTACCCTAGCAAATCTGCAGTAAACAGCCGCAGGCACGCACGTTTCACAAGAGCCAACTTTTAACTGCCATTTTTTATGGTGACATGTGCTTAAAAAAATGGCGTGATCCGTAAAGTGGTGGGGAAAGGAGTGTTGAGTAGGATCTGTAAAAATCGCGGATCGAAACAAAAGTTTGTACTAATTTATTCCCTAATTCTCCTAAAGTGGCCGAGAACGGGTGGTGGCCGGCTAACTGGGCGATTCACCCTATTCGAGATGTGTAATAAAATATTTTAAGTACCTACCTAAGGAAAACAAGAAACTTCAGGAGGTGTTTAGTTTACGAGCCCTGTCTCAGTGAAGTTGGCCCAACTATCAAAACTAAGATTTTTTATGAATTTTCACATATTAGCGAAAACGTATTAAAAACTAAAATGTATTTCTGATAACATTCGGTTTTATTTAATATTAGCCTAAGATACTCAGACAGAGGCAGCTTTACCACGAGCC
The DNA here is from genome assembly GCF_008802855.1 of Photinus pyralis. Classification (NCBI taxonomy): domain Eukaryota; kingdom Metazoa; phylum Arthropoda; class Insecta; order Coleoptera; family Lampyridae; genus Photinus; species Photinus pyralis. The sequence continues at coordinate 23,435 of NW_022171231.1, read as the reverse complement.
ATTTTTAATTGTTAACAACAACACTAATGCATTGAAAGGTGATTTAAACGTCAAAATCGACTCCTTAGCAACGCAAAATCATTTATTTTACAAAGCCTACTTTTATTTTATCGAAGCGCATAAACGGACCATTCAACTAAGTTGTTTCCATCACGTATTTTGCAATACACAAATCATTTTGCAAAGAAAAAAATTTCGAAATTAAAACGCTTTAAAAATAGCTGCGTCGGTTTTGTTATCTTTCCATAAACATTTATAGAAACCAAAAATAGTATATTTGAAATAAAATTTTAGTTAGCCCTTAAATAAATTCTGAAATATCATGTTTTGGGGAGTTGGGCCAACTTCACTGAGACAGGGCTCGTAGAATGATAATTTAAGGTTTTAAACAAATTATGTACAAAATTTCGAATAATCATTTGGGTAAAAATCTTATTCCATAAGAGTATAAAGGGTGGTCCCATGGCCACTCGTCCATTATTTTTTCGTGGTAACGGGTGGCGCTGAAATCAGACAAACTAAGTTTAATTTTGAGAATGTTTATGTTTATTTTACTAACTGCAATTTTAAAAAATCCATAAAACATTATAGGAAAACATATTCTAAAAACCTTAATCTACTCAGCTCATAGTAATAAATAATATTGATTGTTACAAAAAAATTTAATTTATTAAGATATCAATTTACTGCAATTAGTCTGTAGTTACAGTGCCACTTTTTAGCACGACAAAAAATGTTTCGAATAAATTCTTTCTACTTTGAGATATGAAGACATCGAAAAAAATTTTCGCCATTTAAAAATACAAAGATGCCCTGTCATATGAAGTGGAGATTGGGCGATCCGATTTTTGGGTCATTAGATAGTGAACAATAATATTAGTAAAATTTCTGGGCGATTTGTTAAACATTTTCTGTTGGTGGTGATATGGAACACCCTGTATATACTGTGTGTTAACGTGCTGTATCGATGGTGAGCAACTATGGACATTGAGGGTGTCATCATTTATGTTATGCAGAAAATTTAAAAAATTTGGGACGTGCCAGGGCAGTCCGCTCACCATCATTCAAATGGAATGTTATTATTTGTGAAGGCTGAACCATATTTCCTGTCCAGTATTTAATCAAATGTGCCTGATGCATATAGCAATTATGCATGTATATTGTATAGGATGTTCCAAATTGGACACTTTTTTATGGAAAACATTTTATCTTATAAAATAATTATAAAAAAGGAAATTCTGTTTGAGCCAGTGAATTTCTCTTTAAAATTCAGTTCCCAGACACATTTTCTATAAGAATACAATTTGGACCACCCAGTACCGCGTGTCCTTTTTTGGTTGAGACTACAGTGTACTTTAACCGCTTTTAAAGATAAAGGTCACGTATACTGCAAGTTTCTATCTTTAAAGACAGATGAATACACTGCAAACTTAACCAAAGCAGGACATCCCAAGTAACATTGTCCCACGAAATCGTAACGGCTAAGGTGACGCCTTCAAACTCTCTTAAAATTTCGTGTGTTTGAGTATATTTAAAATCTGTAGCTGCAGCAGTTGCAAAACCGCTTAAAATTTGAGTTATTGAAGACGTCACGATTTGACGTTAAGAAAACGTCACGTTTTCGTGTTATTTTCGGTAAATAAATTGTTAGCGATGGAAAAAGCGTTGCGTCTAGTACACTGTACTATGGAACGCCGTTTTACTTTTTAATGGCAACCGTATTTAAGAATTTAGAAGAATGAATTATGAACAAATAAAAATATCTTAGAGATATTTTTAATTAATTACAAATATCTTAGATATTTTTAATTGCACTTTTTGCTTCAAGGTTATTTAAATTATCTCTGAGATATTTTTAATTCGTGTATACATAAACGGGAAAAAATATAATTTCGGTTTTATCGATATCTTAGAGATATTTTTAAATAATTAAAAATATCTCATAGATATTTTAAATTCAAATAAGGAAGAAACCTCATTAACTTAGAGATATTTTTAAATTGTGTATTTATCAATACCTTAGATATTCAAATATATATAGACTCAATTAAAAACGGTACAAATGAAATGATCAGTATTTCCATTTTATATTTTATTCCATTATTTTTTTCAAATGGTCATTATTGTAATATATGGTCGGTGAAAATAATAAACGGTCAGTAAGATTAAAAATTGCCTATTAACTTAATAAATGGTAGACGAAAGTAATAAACGGGCAGTAAGATACAAAATAGTCAGTTAAATTAATAAATGGTCATTGAAAATAATAAATGGGCGGTAAGGTTTTAAAAAACAATCAGTTGAATTAATAAATGGTCGGTGAAATTAATAAACGGTTAGTAAGAGAAAAAATAGTTAATTAAATAAATAAATGATCAGTAAAATATGAAACGTTGTATAAAAATAATAATCGGCCAGTACAAATTAATAAACCCTCTGTTAACTAATAAATGGTCATATTTATTTCATGTAAGTAAACACAAAACAAAAACATATGAAGAAAAATACAACGTAATAGAGAAAAACGCTATGCCGTTAAGTAATGATGAAGTACGAGTAGATCGTGGTGATAATCTGAAAATAATTATCCTGAACCATATACACTAATTACGTGCAAAATACCTACCCTATTGTACAAGGAGTGCCTGCTTTGCTTTGGATGGTCGGCCACGTAGCCTTTTAGCTCCAATGGGGACAGATTTGGCTTCAGCGGGTGGTGTTGTGTATTTCATTCTTATTGCAACACCCACTACATGCTTACAAATTAATTTTTTGAAAAATCCTGGGCAATTGCAAGTGCCTTCAATCCATTTGTTTGAATCATTCGGAAGAGTAGCAGTCCAAATGTTGAACGCGGCCGTTTTAAATTCTTCAAAAGTGGAAAAACTCACATTTCGAGTTTCCTCTAGATCTAAATCTAGATCTGTGACTTCATTACTTTGGCCAGCAGGAATGAAATAAACATAGCCTTCGGATATACGATGTGAGACAATCTTCTTTTTTTCACAAACCCACTGAGAAGCTTTGGTCCACTAACCTAAGTTTAGCGTAGGAACTGCATGTACTGTTTTTGCATTTGCAGTGTACTGAAGAGACCAGGTATTTATGTATTCCTTGAGAACCACTACGAACAGAGATAAAGGCAATCTCTCGCGCAAAGTGTTCTCATCTTTAATTACTCTGTTGAAAGATTCCAAGGCGTTATTTGTAGACGGAACCAACTTTGAAACGCCTTCAAACCAGTTTGGATTACTGTCTAACCATTCGTGTTGGAAATATTCTATAAATTGTTGTTGTTCGCCCTCCCATTTTGCAATAAACTGATGAGACGCCTTCTCAAAAACATGCTTACTATTGCTCAGTTGCAATAAGTCAATATCTTTTAATATTTCATTACGTTTCTCCTTCGGATGCACAACCTGTTCGGCTTTCTTTTGGACACATTTTTTCATATGTGCCCAACACATTATGATAGTAACATCCGATCCAAATACATTTATGAAGGCATTCTGGATGCTTTTAGCGGCATCACAAACGAGGTATTTTGGGCAAATTGACTTTTGAAATATATCCTGGTCGGCAGATTTTATTGCTTTAAACAAAAATACAAACTCTTCGGTTTGTTCTTTGCTGCAAACCGCTAGTCCAAAAATATGAATATTCGGTCTCGATCTGTAGTTCCCAATAATAATACAGGGAAACCTTGCCACACCAATGTATATGTCGCATCAGCATGTATGTGGTGAGCGTCACAGGACAATTTCGACAAGTTTTTAGTGGAAACAAAAAATCGAAAGAACAGCTGTTCTTCATATCCCACTTGGTAGGAAACAACAAACGCCGCATCAACATCATCAGGAACTTTTGCATTTTCTAAACAAAAATTTTCCAACTCGCCAAGACTCATAACATTGGATCCATATTTTACTTTTCTTAATGAAGACAAGTAATTATTGAGCTGAGTCTTACTTGGTAATGCAATTTGCTTTTTAATTAATATATCAAGAACCTTTTTTGGTTTTATTTTTGAATCAAAATTAAAGAGAGACTTGATTTCCTCTTTTACCTCATTGGATATTTTACTTTTTACTCTTGTAACAATTACATTACACGTATGGGCTAGTTGAGATCGGTATAAATGGACCTCACTTGTAGTAGAAGGATAATGCAGGTACACACCTGCAGCGCATTGCTCCCCTCTTTTTTTTACTTTGTTACATCGAAAAATTTCACTTACATTTCCTTCTGTGTCCACATTTTTATAAGTAAAACTCCACACCTGCTCCATCTGAACTGCAGCTACTGCAGACGCCTTATTCTCGAACACTTTTTCCATTTCCCATTGCTTGTCTACCTTCTTCCTCCTTTTCGTGATCGCCTCTTCACTTTCACTTTCGGAACTTGTTTCATAGTCTGGTACATCTTCCATATCGTACCGTTCCAGTCGCAAGGAAACCTACAGCACGAATCACTTAATATTTTTACTTCTCTGAAACTATAATAATATCGCGCCGAGCGCCTATAAAGCGTTACATCTGGTGCGTTCGGTTTCGAGCGCGGATCGATTTTTTTGCTCTAAATCGTTCGGAAACTACCTCTAGGATCAGATGCGCATCGTTCGATAACTAGATCTAGAGCAGAAAGATCGCGCTCCGTTTGCTCCGATATTTTTGAGCGAGCTCACGTATTTCAAACAGCTGATTGAAGGAAGTAGGGTTAGAATAAGTTATTTTGTTTTGAACGTACGTGGTATGAATCGCGAGCTCCTTCCTTTTTTAATTAATTTCTCGAACGAAATTTTTTTTAATGATGAATCTGATGACGAAGAAAATGGGGAAAAGCTACATACAATCCCAAAGGTTCCAAATTTCGTGGAAGAAATTGTTCCTCGATTTCAATCATATTATTTCAAGCAAAACTTTCGATTGCTGCCTGCTACATTTGACAAGTTATTGGGGTACTTACATCGAGTAAGATTATCAGAACACAAACGCATTGATGGTCATCCTGAACTAAATTTAGATAAACAATTACTAATTACCATTTGGTACTTAGCGAATATGGAAAGCTTCAGGTAAGTACAGGTAAAAAATATTGTGTATTGAGGAATAACATTTTGACTAGGTCAGTGGCTTCAAGATTCAATGTAAGTAAATCGACATGTTGGGATGTCCTGCAAAGAACTGCACATAGATTATTAGAGGTGAATAGATTGTATGGTATTATACGATGGCCTTATGAAAATGAAGCTCTAGAAACGATGAGAACTTTCCAAAGAAGCATCTCTATACCAGGTGATACTCGTATTGTTCTACTCGAGATGTTTTTGCAATATTTTCTTATGATGTAGGTATCATTGGTTGTATTGATGGATGCCATGTGAAAATAATAGCTCCAAAAGACCATCCCAATTCATACGTCAATCGTAAAAAATTCCACTCCGTTTTACTACAAGGCGTTTGTAATGAAAAAAAATTATTCATCGACATATATGCAGGGGAGCCGGGGTCACTTCATGACTACAATCTATTTCTGAAGTCAGATTTGGCTGAACTTATCAGAACGCAATCAGTGACCTTTTACAATAATGGTCATTTAATAGGTGACCTTGCCTATAAATTATCAACCAATATGCTAATCGGTTTTAAAAATTTTGGTAATATAAACAGACGAGAAATAAATTTTAATAAGAAATTAAACAGTTGCAGAGTGGAAATCGAAAATGCATTTGCATTACTTAAAGGCCGCTTTAGAAGGTTGAAATTTATAGAAACCGTAAGGTTAGATTTTATTTCATTATTTATTGTCACTGCAGCAATTTTGCACAATGTATGTCTTTTAAGTAATGACCTACCTGACGATATAGTTGACCTTAATGAAGAAATTAGGGAAGTACAGAGGAATGATGTAAATGAAATGGTTGCTAATGAAGGTGTAGACAATAATGCGGAGCAAAAACGAAGAAACATTTTATTAAATTTGCCTTTAGATGAATAAAAATATTGTATGCTGTTGTACTGTTTATTCTTTTTTCACCAAATAAAATATGTTAAGTTATTTAAAAAAAAAAACTAAAATTAACCCTTACTATAAAAAAATGAAAAACGTACAATTCAAAACATTTGGTTACATTTTAATTTTCTTTATCACCAACACAATTGTTGCAGTGATTTGCGTCAGTACCCAATTTGTCCACAAGTTTTTCAAATATATTTAAAAATCGGTCCTGGCGTTCCAATTTTTCTTTGTGTCTTCTTTCATAAGCGTTTTCACTTACTTTCCTTTTCAACGGTTTATTCCTATTAGATACAGGAGTACTGCACCTAGATGTAGATGGAGAAGGTGTGTTGTTCTTCGTAGTTTCATGTTGTAAGTTGGTCTCTAAGAACTCTGGCGCAACTACAAAATTATGTATAAAGACATGAAGAGGTATGCACAGAATTACCTTTCAACCCTCTGGAACTACTGCAAGTGGCTACTGCATTTATTTCAGGCTTATTAAACAAAATTTCATCCATGCATGCATAAAACTTCCAATATTTTGTATCATTTCCTGATGTGTCATTGTGCTTTTTAATGCTTTTATATTGTTTTACCAACCCTTTCCACTTAGTATCGCATTGCACTCCTGTAATTGTCATTCCGACAACTTGTGATATATGACTTCCAATTTTATTCCACACAAATTTTTTTATTCCAGAATTAAATTCTTCATTGAACTTCTGGTACAGTTCAATTAAAATTCGTGTGCTATCATCTGTCCACATTCTTCGATCTTCCATAGGTAGGTCAGCCTCATTGTTCCCATTTTCTTCAAATTCTTTTACAATCTCGACAGTTTCTACTGGATATGTTACAAACTCTTGAGCAACATTTACTAACATAGATGGATCTGAAAAATGAAATTAGGCATTACGAATAACTGATAGATGAAAATTTGGTAAAGGTGGCGAAAACGAGCTTTTCGCGTAATGGTCACTCCCTAATTGTCTAATTACCTTTGTAAATGCTCGTTAAAAATTCCTTATCCGGAAGTTGAAGCGTAATCTCTTCCCCATTATTAATTTTCAGTTTAATATCTCCCATTTTTAAATGAAGAGGTGTAATGAAAAAATAAACAAAAAGTAACCTAACCTTAAACTTTGATTACGTTTCCATACACCGCTAAATATGCAGAAAGCGTTCGTTTACTCGCAGACGAATCTGAAATATCTAAACGGATCCCGCTCCACTCCGCGAGCTCGAAACCGAACGCACCGATCAACAATCACGTTTATTTCACAAGCTGACTAAGCGCGAAAGAAGCTTATTAGCCGACCTAAAAATATTAGGTAAACCACGACTTCATTTCTTTTGTGCAGTATAAATTTCACTCTGTGAGAAACTTTTTTATTTGAGGAATCTCTACACATGTATCGCATGAATTGTAGCTGATAGTGTCCTCAAAAGTTTTTGGTGAGAAAATGTTAGTGATAGGACTGATAGGTCTTAACGTTTTCAAGTAAATTATATTGTTATATGCAGCTAGTGAGCGTCCGCGGTCCGTTAAGCAGCGCATTTGTTCGAGCTAATGGACAACGTTTGTAATTATGCATATTATATTGAAAACATAATATTACATAAGCAGAAATATTATGAAAGTCCATAAATTAATTATTATTCACTCTGTGGAGAATTTTTTTATTATTGATAGTTCGTTTACCACCCGCAAGATAACAAAGGAGATAATGCATTGGGAGAAGGAAATGACAACCCATTTTTTATTTTTTAACAAAAATAAATATTTTGAGGCACCAGGAATCCGAATCAAACAAAACTGGATTATGTCGGTCTGTCTGTTTGTCTATACCATCATTTCCGGCTAAACGGATTGGAACCAAATTTGCTACACATATTCGTAGACAAACAAGGTAGCGGTGAAACGGCAGAATTGTACAAACTTAAGTGTGTCAAAGTAACAAAAATGTTTATCAAAATCGTGCGGGTGGTATCTGTGCTGGTCACAGTAATTTTTTTAAATTAATACTTCGGGTTCTATAAGTCCCCAAAAGTATTTGGTGAAAAAAATGGATGTTATAGTCTTAACATTTCTGAGTAAAGGATATATTCATACGAAAGGTTTGAATAGTCGATTTGTCGGCATAAATCAAATTGTCACGAGGTTAAGAACCGATATATCTTCTTGTCTCTTGGGAATTCATGCTCTAACGGGCTGTGACCCAAAAATGCCTTATTTTAAATAGGCAAGAAAACTGCCGTTGATGTACTAACATCAAATATTCATACTTTAAAAGACCTGTCCAAACTAGTTGAACTGCCTCAAAAAGAAGCCTGATATATGCTACTGGTTTACTGGAAATGAAACAAAAATATTACAACACTGAATAAACTAAGATGGCATTTAGCAAAGACTACTAATAATCAATGTCAAAACTTCCGCCAACTAATGGTGCATTCTTGCAGCATACACATTAAATGTGTTTTGTCAACGGTGCATTTATTAAAATTTTAAATGCATATACCAATTAAACGTGTGAAACCGCAGCAAGCAATGCAAACCACCATTCATAACATGGTAGACTTTGGATGGTTCTTGGAAAACAATATTTGGATACGTGTCCATTCCACCTTGGAAGCCGTCCCGACTGTTGTCGGGAAGTTTCTTAGTTTACATTGTGCTGACGGAAACTGTAATAGTAAAAAATGCTGACGGTCTTAATGCATCAACAAATGCAAATGCAAGGAGTGCCATAATAAATTCAGCGGTATGGAAGAGGACGACGAAGGTTTTCCATGCTACGTATAGAATTCGAAGTATTAATAAAAAAAATTTTCTGTGGCAATCACAGATACCACCCGCACGATTTTGACGAAATGTCTTTCAGTTTTTAGTTTTTTGTTACTTTGACACACTAAGTATGTACATATTTGCCTAAGTCTAAGAATATATGTAACAAATTTGGTTCCAATACGTTTAGCCGGAAATGAGTGTACAGACAAAAAGACAGACCGACATCATCCAGTTTTGTTTAATTCGGATTCCTGCTGCTTCAAAACGTGTAATTTTGTAAAAATAAAAAATGGTTTGTCATTTACTTCCCGCAATGCATTATCTCCTTTGTTATCGTGCAGATGGTAAACGAACTATCAATAATAAACAAATTCCACAATAATAATTGATTTATGGACTTTCATAATATTTCTGCTAATGTAATATTATGTTTTCAATATAATATGCATAATTACAAACGTTACACATTAGGTCGAACAAATGCTCTGCTGGACGGACCTCGGACGCACACGAGCTGCATAACAACAATATCATTTACTCGAAAACGTTAAGACCTATCACTAAAATTGTTTCACCGAAAACTTTTAGGGACTATATCAGCTACAATTTTGTCACAGAGTAAAATTTACGCTGCACAAAAATTGATCTACCGACTTTGATACCAATTCTTTCAATGTTGTTTATCACCGTTTCGTTGTAATATGCATAACAAGAATAGCTTACTATTTGGCATTGTAGATCAGAAAGAATTATAAAAATATCCTATGCGGAAGCGGAGATGTCCCGGTGTAAATCTCGAAAAACAAAAATTTTTATTAAAGCACTCTTTGGTGGTTTTTTGGCTATAAAAAATGTCATGACCACAAGAAAATGTCGTAAACCACCATTTCGGATGCAGAATAACAATATCTACATGCTCTACTAGGCCTGATCGTGTTATTCCTCAAATTTTTGTTCCCCATTTCTAGACGAACGACTTTTTACCCACATTTCGCTCCACTAGTTAGAAAAATTGTTAAGTTCATACTACTATATCTATTGTTTTTCTTATATAGGTCAGAGTGCACCAGTTTCTATTAAGAGGAGCTGGACTTCTCTCCGAATTAAGGAAGAAATTGTAAATGCCTTTCCCAAAAATGTTCGGGATTTATTAAGAATGTCTGACTTCAAAGTGGCCAAGTGTGACAGGCAGAAAATGTTAATACACTTGCAATTATCAGCAAGATATACTGGTTGCGAACTTGAACAGCAACTTGGAAATGGTATGCTGATTATAATTCCAAACCACGATTTTCCGAATAACCTACCGAATATTGAAAGTGAGATAAATTCCCCGGTATTCACAGATACTGATCAAAATGACTCAGATTTTGAATCGCCTCGTAAGTTTGTCTTATTTTGTATTATTAGTGCTACTTAAAATATAATGTCCTCTAGGTTCTATAAGACCTTGTAGGGAAAGGCGAACTTCACTGGTCGCATCTGCAGGTTGTAGTTCTGGTGAGTTTATGATTTATGAAGTATTAAAATATGTGTATAGTTTATATAGAAAAAAAATGGGCAGTATATGGGATCAAAACAAACACTTTCTTCAAATAAAACAATGGTCTAGCATGATTTGTTTAGTTTTTTTTTCAGTACCCAACCATAACACTAGAAATACGGGTGCCACGTCTTTGGATAGGTTTTTAGGTACGCCCTTTTCGATTTTTCTAAATTTGGTATTTGGGGTTTTTGAGTACAAAAATCACGAATCTGCAATTAGAAATACAAATTTCGCAACTTTTTTGCAAACCATTAGTTTATTTGTAAAAAATATTTGATTTGTTCCCTATACCACCAGCTTTTCGGCATAAGTACTTATATAATATACAGGGTGATTCCTATACTACCTGCCACCGTTTGGGAGCGTATAGGGGGTGCCTAGGGGAGTATTTTGATATAGGACACTTTGGGTCGGAAATCTAAAATAAGGGCGCCAGAACCAAATTTATCTTCTGGAATTTCACGCCTGTATGTAGGCAACCCAACCGACCGACGTTTCGCGCGGAGCGATGCAGAGCGAGTAAGCGCGAGGAAGCGACATGGGAGGGAAGGAAGGAAAACGACAGTCAAAAGCAATAACGTTTACAAGTGTTCAACGTGGCCACCGTTGTTCTCAATGCACTTCCTACATCTAGCCAACTATTATTATACTATTGCCATAGTATTTATTCACTTGATACGCGTCGTTGCAGACGGGATTTCGTGGGTTTAAACAAAATTCTGATCAAGTGTCAGCCACACATCGCCGCCTGAGATCGCTCCGTGTGCACCGCCGGCCGGTTGGGTTGACTACCTACAGGCGCGAAATTCCAGAAGGTAAATTTGGCTCTGGCACCTTATTTTAGATTTCCGACCCCAAGTGTCCTATATCAAAATACTCCCCTACGCACCACCTACACGCTCCCAAACGGTGGCAGGTACTATAGGAATCACCCTGTATAGAGCTATAACATAGATTTAGCGACATCCGCATTCAGCTACGACCATATCATCGTATCCAAAACGGTACGTCAAGACACCGCGATCGTCAACATACAGCAGTGAAATGGATTCCAGTCTGGTCGGTACGCAACAAGATCGAGGAGCGCGTGATGGAAAAACGCTGTGAAGTAAAGCTTGAACGATTGCGTGCTTGGTTGGAGAAAGATGCTCCGCAACCGGGTAGAAACACTTGCCCGTACACTGATAAGCCTAAAAATCAGACTACCAACTGTTTTCTTTGCCTATTTGCTACAACTACTCACTTCGTACCCGCTGGGTTGGACAATCCAAGTGTCGTATTCTATTTCCGAAAAGTTGACGTACAATGGCTTGCGTTTGCACGTATTCTTCAAACGTTTCAATTTCTTCGCGTTCGCCTTCTGTTCCTTATCGTTATCCCAAATTCGATTCGTTTCTTCTTCGTAATCTTCGTTTATTCCTCTTTTCCGTCTGTGAACCGGTGTCGTTTTCAAGCTCATATACGACAGCAATAAAATCGGATAATCGTGGTCGAAATCTTCAGATACCGGCAACAAGGACAATTTGAATTCGTGTGCGTTGTTGTCGTAAAATGGAAGGAACGTTTTAACCGATATGACCAGTTTGAGTGAGATGGTCTTCGTGTTGCGCTTTAACAGTCCTCTCACCGGATTGGTCACGTTAAAGTTGATCCAGTTACTTTCGGTTTTGAAGATATGACATTCGGTTAGTAAATCCATGTCCTCGGAGGATTCGTTGTAGACTAACACCTTCAAAAATCGTTCCACCCCTTAAAGAAGCTCGTTAAGGTTGCCTACGTGAGTTACCCTCACCTTGTGCTCTACTGGCAGTGTTGTTCAGCAAAGTGAAGACACGCAGCTCTGCGCCCAAGAATTCCTCGTCGCGATGTAGAGGAGGCACGTCGAAGATCAGTACGTGGTTTTCTTCGACGCTTTGCAAAATTTTGTTTTTCAAAGTACCTGCATTTTTGGGGATGACGCTTCGCACAATGTCCGGTTTAGAAAAATTTAGTCCATACTCATTCCTGTTCCTTTCCTCGTAGAGCTCTAGCATAATCTTCGGTATGTGTATTCTCTTTTTGTTAACCTTTCGTTCTTCGCCCCGTGACGCTTTTATAGGGAGGCGCGACTCATTTAAAATTTCCTTCGAATTGATAAATTTCAACTCTATCGACGTGTTATTGACAAAATTGTATTTTTTAAGGTACATAATTAGAAATAAGCACACGATTAGCACGGATACAATTACGATTACACCAAAATGCCTCATTTTTCAAGTCAAACTAAAAGGATCGGATACATATCCCATCGAATTTAAAACACTTGAAATTCATTTAGAACGTTATCATACATCACGTTGCTGCCTGCACCTTTCCTTTAGTTAAAAATAACAATCATTTCGATGAAAAGTTCTAGAACGAAGGAAATTGACGCTATTTTCCCAATGAGTTATTAAAAGCACAAGAGGTGGCCTATGCAAGTGTTGCACGTAGCTCTCTAGTAAATTTGAAGAACTTGGTGGGTTGAGTGACACTATATTATTTGTATTGTCGGATAGTTCAAAATAAATTTTTCAAAAGTACTTACCCGCCAAATTTCATTTCGATGCCGACACTTTTACGGTAGAACTCGCCCAGGCCTTTCGTCACCCCTTACCTCTGTAGGGGGATTAAGGTAGCACCTATAAATCGGCACCCCAATTTGTTAGGTACATCCCCAAAATTGTAACAACATCAATCTCGTATCCACATAACACTCATTTACCACAGTTTTGTGCTGATTTCAGATTTGTTCGCCAATACTCAGGTTTTGAGCGCCATTCCTTTCGGTGTAATTCAAAATTTGCTAAGGGGGTGCCAACTTAACGCAACATTCCTCACAATCGGAGTGATTTGAAACCTATATCATAGCTTTGTGCCTATTTTGTACTGATTTGTGCGTCAATGCTCGAGTTTTGTGCGCGTTCCGTTTCAGAGAAAGTCAGAATGTTCATTTGGGGATTCACCTTAATGCTACACACCGTCATACTCGTATCGACATGACACAAACACGATAGTTTTGTGTATATTCTGTGTCCCTTTCGTTTTGGAGAAATTTAAAATTTCTAAGGGGGGTAGCATCCATCGCAAAAACTATGAACTTCTCACAACATCCGGAATTGTTGGAATTGTCCCGCCTTTTCTGTTCTGTTAAAATCTGTGCCGTTAGTAACAGTGGCACAAATTTATGGATAGAACAACCAGGGCCGTGCGGTACTATGATATACACCGACTATGTGGCTCGGTGGTAGAGTGTTGGGCTACATAACCGAGAGGTCGTGTGTTCGAACCTGGGCTGAGGTCAATTTTTCATCTGTGGCAGAGATGGAAATTTCTTTATATCAGTTTCGAGCACTCTGTCGGCCAGCCGGCTACTTCAAAATATAGGTTTTCCTGCAGTTTTCCTAATTCGTAAGATAAATACTGGAGTGCTATAGAACAACTAAGACCTTCTGCCTGTTGAGGACGCAGAACAAGAGGAACGATAAATAAATAAATAAATAAACAGACAAACAAACAAACGAACGAACGAACGAACGAACGAACGAACGAACGAACGAACGAACGAACGAACGAACGAGCGAACGAACGAACGAACGAACGAACGAACGAACCAACAAACAAACAAACAAACAAACAAACAAACAAACTAACTAACTAACTAACTAACTAACTAACTAACTAACAAACAAATAAATGATGCAGAAAGGCAGCTGCATCAGGCGACACCTTAGAAGAGCGGCAAAAGCGGTGATTTTTTTTAACCATTGGACTATTTTGAATTTAGAAAGGTCCGGGGTCGCGATTTCTATACAGGGAGAGTCAAGTAGCCGTTGGAAGTTATTAAAAGTGCAGTTGAAATGGAAGCTTGAAATTTGGGTACAGACCATTGCGACTTGAAGAAAAATAATTTCACACAAAACACCGGAAGTTGGCGCCATCTTGTTTTTTTAAATAGAAGCATACCTTTTTCTATTTCTATTTTCTAAATGCTTTATTTCACTCCCAATAACAAAAATTTCCTAGAACTGATAGAATTGGTTTCTGATTCTGAGTTTGACCATTGAATAAGTAATTATCCAGTTATGGAAGAACACATCAGGAGAGTTCAACACAAGTCTGATAAATGGTCCGTAACTTATCTAAACAATAATGTACAAGATGAACTGATCAATTTGATGGGAAATGTATTGTAGTGTACTTAACCCCCAGGTTCTACGCCAACTTCACACTACAAGAACGGAAATAAAGTCAACCCGGCAACGTTTAAAAATGGTCACCTGAATGACTATTCCCTCCAAAACTAAACAAGATCCCGCTTAAATTTGAAAAGTGGTACGTGATCAAACATCTAAGGCAGAACCCCCTTACGTTAGTTGTAGACAATGCTTTGACCTGAAGCACAGTAGGGAAGGAACGTTAAATAAAACACTGAAATTGTGAAACGTTTGTTTAATAATGATCGTAATTATTAAGATTGTGAAAGCCCGGAAATTGAGTTGATGTACATTAATATAATCAAAGCAAGCAAAGCCAAAAGGTGTCGTACTCTCGCAAAAGTAACTGCTAAGGGTAAAAAGAGTACGACGTAAGAAAAACCTCGGAGTTTGATTAATACAATCCAAAAGTTAATTAACAAAATATTTTGTAAAAGTTTAAGCAGTAGTTAACAAAGATAGTAAATGCATATATACAATGTTGGTTACACTCAAGGTTAAAAGCAAGTTTTTGGGAACAATGGGTCAGGTAGTAGCAGGTGCCTAAATTCTGAGAAAGGGTTAAGAGTACAGGATGTGACTCATCTTTGGTGCAATAAAGTCCTTTTGTTAAAAGCAAGATGGAAAATTACATGGCCTTGTAGGCAAATTTAACTAAAAACAATATATGTAGAAATTATTGAATCGCCACTCATTTATCGCACATAGATTCTAAACTGAAGAGCTTTGATTAGCGTAATCACGCTCCTGCAAGATGGGTGACCCGCCCCTGGTTTCGGGGTTTCGAGCCTACATTGGGATGTCGAAGACAATCACGGAATTAGGTGTCGTAGGTACTTCAATTTTGACTACAGTTTTTTTTACCACCCCCGTGACTGCTTCATTCACGGAGAAACGGAGAAACAACAAGTCAGTACATACATCAAACGAATCGGTAATTTCCACATATTAAAATAAAATTATCAAATCTTACATGAATGTACTTCAGGGACAAGACCAAGTAATCAACATCAATAAACATAAATTAAGCAAACATTACACCAAAAACGTAAACAATTACAAACAATAGCATAACGATATCACACATGTGATTCTGCATTACGGTTAAACTAAGTAAATTTCAAAAACAAAGGTTGAAACACACAAAAAATATAAAATGCGGCATACAAAACACAAATACAGTATAAAGAAATGCAAAAATTACTACCTGTGTTAAATAACACAAAATAACAACAAACATTTATGGAGCGATGCGTTCACGACCGCCATTCAAGGCAAGATGCCAAACGTAACCCCCGTTCGTGCTTTTTAAGTGGCGCAGGCAGCTTTTCCCCACCTAGAAATTGCATGGTTACCAACTCTCAAAATGTATGTATCGTCGTAAGTTGTATATACAGGGTGGAACCTCTCAGTATATTGAAGTAAACTTATCGAAATAACAAAAATTGCAAAAAAATTCCATATTCGCTGATTGTACCCCAGGTACAAGTCACATTGAACAGCTTTCTGTAACAGTAAGAGTTATCGCTTTCAACTCCATTCAAAATAAATATGAATTTGAAGAATAGTACCTATATTAAGAGACAAGTCTTTAAAGCACGCGCAACGAGTTTAATGGCACGACGCGAAACGGAGTGCCTTTAAACGTTGCAAGTGCTTTAAACACGAATTATACACGTGTTTCTTATAATATTTTTTATTATACCTGCAATATAATTTAAAAATAAGGGAAATACAATGAAATCTTATTGATGTTATACTCGAAAACATGTCTAATTAAGTGGGTTGTGTGTTCGTAATTCCATGACTGCCATGGAAATGTCACTTGACGTTTGCTTATAAAAAATCACTGTCTTTGTCAATAAAACGGTTGATGTTGATGTCGAGAGAATGATTAATTTGTCACGAATTAAATCGACCCATCTACGCTGATATGAATCTGTCCTCGACTTGAATTGCCCTCAAAAAACTCCATAGCTCAATCGATTTAGCTGCTTGGGGGTTGGTTTCGAAATTTTAGCTTCCTTTGATCTCGTCTACTTTCAATACTAGTTTTCAATCTAGCAGGATCCTCTTAACCTGGCACTCGATTTCTTGTCGGTTTTCTTCCATTCGCTCTCCCAATCTTCTTTTCTATGCTTTACTGGGTTTTCGTTCGATTAGGTTTTAGATTGTTTTCAATATTTAGCTGAGTTTCCTACTGTTTTTGATCAGCATAGGTATCCATCATCATTGCTAGTTGTTTTTGCATTTCTCCACTGTCACGCACTTTGGTACTTTGCCGTTCTTCTTCCATATCTCAGATTCTCTCCTTTTCTTTACCTCCTCCTCCTCCTCGGTACTGCGCCATGAATTTTGGCTGATCTGCTGAAAGTTTTTCTGAGCAAAAATCAAAAACAGCTTGCCGATAAATATAAACAAAAAGAAAACGTTAAATATAACCTATAGCCACTTCTTGAACTTTAAGTAGTCCGATAAGGATAAATGTTAAAGATATGAAAATTTTGTTTATTATTCAAATACATTATAATATTAATAGTTGTATTGTTTACATGCAGGTTCATCTCGGTCTGTGCGTGCCAAACGTTTTAGTGGACGGCCTTTAATTTGTATATTCCTCTTGCGTGTAGGCATTGACAAACGTTTTTGGAAAGACTGTAACCAACCCCTCCAGCGGATATGACACGTAAGTAGAACTTTTTTATGCATGAGGAGAAATGGAGGGTATGGAAAAAACCAAACATTCTCCAAAACTTTTCAACCTGCCACTACTTATACCCATTGCTCAAAATACAAAATCAAATTGCCTTGGCGAATGTAAGCACTTAATAAGTTATTACTAAGTAAACATTTCCAGCGCAATGTTTACATGACTGACCCACAGTGATTACCACAATTAAAATGTTTATTGTTTGATTAAAGATAATAAAACTGGGTGATAATAATAATGAATACAAGGCATCCAAATTACGATTGTATGCAAGAGCTATTACCATAAATTGCCATCTGTTATATCGACCTATACTTGTAAGTAAAATAACAAAACCTTTGATGATGAATGGTTACGGCTGTACACCAGCATTGGTCACCATTAATTCAACACGAAGGGTACAGGTGAAAGATCAAGCAGTAAGTATCCACCACATTTTAATTAGAGTATTCCTAAGACAAAAGAGCTGCAGTCCGCACAAGATGAGGAAGTAACATATACAGCGAGGAATCAGAACTGTATTAGGTACTCTCTCTATGGAGAAAACGATTAGTCTAGCTTCAGGGCACCATCATACAGATAACATACTTCCACGTGAATACATAAATAAATACTTAATAAAATAATATAAAAGTATAACCACATGTACCGTGTATCCTATTTTGATTGGGACTGCTGGCAGGGTATCTCAGGTGTTTTTCAGACTAAAGACAGTTTTCGTGACACTGTGCCACTTTCTTGTGAAACTTTTAATACCACAAACAGAATCAATATAACTACCTTTGGTTCTGGGATCCAGGGTGAAAACCAAAAGTTTGACTTTTTGAGATGTTACCATATCTTACTACCCATGTAAGATAGAAAAAAGGTAAAAACTGTCTATTTTAGATATTTTTACATTAAATCCCTTGCGGAGATTTGACCCAAAGTTGGTATTTTTTGAAATGCAACACCCTGTATATTTTAACGTCAATTTTTTGCATTCTTTTTTCTGATTACATCGATGTATCAAATTAAAAAAATATAGGTTGTAATACATCAATGTAATCCGGAAAAAATGGTCGATAAAATATGCACGGTGTTGCATTTAAAGATACCAACTTTGGGTCAAATCTCAGAAATGCTAGTTAAAAATTTTTTTACTGTGCCACTGAATTCTACTTAAAAATACATAAAATAGGCAGTCCGAGGCCTTAACCACTCCTACAGTTTTCGAGATGTTCAGTTCGTTTTTTTTTTGCAATTGCTAGCTTGTGCGCAATGTCCACTTTCTTATTTATATAGATATTTTTTGAAATTTTTCATTTACTCATTCACATAAATATATGTATGTCATTACTTATTTTCCTTTCTACACATAAATAGTCATTTACATCACCTTTCGGGAAGTACTGAGCAACTCATGGAAATTGCGCTAAAGTTGAAATTTTCACCCTGTATCCCAGAAACATACGTTGTAACGATTTATTTTCTCAATTGCGAAGCATTATTATTGCTCACGATTTATTACTTATTGAAAGACCGCCGTAGCAGTTGTAGCGATTTAATAAATGGTTCCACATATTGTTGGAATTTGACAACGCAATTTATCGCCGCAATTTTGACGGGTATCCGCTTTCTTCTTTCTTTTCCTTCATAAGCTGTATAAAAATACAAGTCGCTTAATCAAACAGCTGAAAGCGTAAGGTGGAACGCATGGAATTTTAATTGCCATATTCCGAAGTAATTAGTTGGACGAATTTCACCTACGCTCTTAGTGAGGATTTACATTTGCATTTTTTTCTTTTTTATCGTAAGTACCGCCATTTGCATTTCGTGTATTTAGAAGGTACCTTCTTTAGGTCGGCTGTAATTTGTTGTAGTGCAATTTCCATCGAAAATTGTTGCTTCATCTACGATTAGCCGCCTTAATATACGTTGTGTTGCTATCGAGTCCCCTTGGAATTTTTGTTCGTACTTAACTTGAACTTCCAAAGGCGACTCGAGGCCACTCATTTTTGATCGCCCGTTATAAAAGGTAGTTCCAACTTAAATTCCGGATACGTTTTACATTACATAAGATTCTGTTCGATGTACATTGTACAAGTTTCGTAACCTTAGATTAATCTCATCGTTTCCTGCGGATGCCGACGCCATTGCTGCATTACACTTACCGTTCGATTTTTAAGTTCAACGAAAACAACTAAAAAACAAGTTCCAAAAATTTAAATTGTGACCAGTGTGGTTATAAAAATCTTCTTCGGTCGCTTTCTGTAAATGCACAAGATTTCTTTGGCTTGTACCTCCCCTTTGTTTGAAGCTTTCAAAAATGCGTGTAATTTAGGGTATACCAAATATGTTCCATTTCTTAATCGCAGCATTGTTTGAAGTTTTGAATGAATGCACCAGATGAGAGAAGATTTAAATACCTGTGACATTTCCTTCATATATTGCCAGAATTATCGATACATTTAAGACTTTTGCACTTTTGCATTTGGATTTTGCACCTACCAAATTTTCTTCTGCTTTTACAACAAGCCATTGAATGAGTGATGCAGTATCTTTTTCAACCGAAGTCATTTTATTTACAAAAACGAGGCAACCATGGAATTACGAGCACACAGTCTACTTAATTACGCATATATTCGTCAATATTACTGTGCAAACAATGTCAGTTGGGATGTTGTAGTAGAATAAAACATTTGGAATGAATTCGGGTATTTAATTATGAATTAATGCCATCCAATTTTTTTAGTATTCGATTTCGTTGAGATCATTGACGATTTTGCAAATCGAGCGTGTAGTCAAGATGTTGTTTGTTTACTTTCTTTACAAACGGAATTGTTCAAGATTAAGAAATTTTTGTACTTTAATTCGCTCGTTAATTGGTTTGCAAGAGTTTGGATATGATTTATTAAGCTTCTCACTTATTTTAGAAAGATAAAGGTAATTGTTAGAGATAACACGACAATTTAATCAATAAGAAAAATATGTTTTATTTTATAGAAGTGTGTTGATTTAGATAACGAAATTCTAAGAATTACTGTGAACGTGACAATTTGAATGTCCATCGTATATTAGTTATTTTCGTTCTCTATGCAGTTGTTATTGGTTGATAAATTTTGTTGACAATTTAAGTGTGAAAACCGTTTAAATGCCTGAGGACGTCGATAAAAGACGCTTTTTGCCAAGTTCGAGGCCGGAGTGCCGTTCATTTGAAGACGCCTTTTTTTTTAAGTTCGAGGCCGAACTGCTATCAGTGGAAGTAATATTTGTCTAGTCTGCCCTCGCGTTTGTAACGAAACTATGTTTCGAGGTATAAGAAGAAGGAGTTTTGTTTTTCCAGTTCGAGGGCAGTTAGTTGGTGGCGTTAGAAGAAAATTGTTTATCAAGTTCGAGTTTGTGTTTAGTCGAAGAAGGCTTTGTGCGATATTTAATTTCTTTGGAACGTGGATGCCGCTTTCAAGTTGTCCTGTGTCCATGCGTGTATTTGCGTCAACGAAAGATAAGGATCAACGGTACCACAATTGTAGCTCGGAAGGCCAGCAATAAAACCAAATTTTTTGTGTCACGTGTCGTCAGGTACTTTTATGTCCGTTGGACTAATTAGTATTTTGTGTGTGATCTGTATTCGGATATTTTGACTCCGCTACGCGTCGTGCCATAAAACGCTGCACCTGTTTTAAAGCCTTAATTACACCCTTATCTCTTAATATACTACTATTTATTACCGCTAGAGGTCTCATCCATCTCACCTCCTTTTATGGAAGCGCCCTCTTATTGCGGTAAGAATTCCGGAAACATTTTTTAAAAACCAGAAAAGGAATAGGTACCCAATATCGTCTCCAACAGTGTGTCATTTTTCTTTGTATGGCTCTCGAGAAAAAAATTAAAAGGATAAATGCTTCCAAAGAAACTTTTGCGCTCTTTGGTTTATTTGAAAAATGTTTGCTTTGTAACACCCCGTCCCATGACTCATGTTTTGATTACATCATGTTCTCGTGGCAAAATATGTAAACAGTCACCAAATATCCCTGAACAAGCAATCAAGAATTAAGTTTAACTAGGCAATCGATAGTTGTTACGTAAACTGTTCAAAATTTATGACGTATCGATTTTCTTTGAGGAGGATATCGAGAAATCTATAAGGCGAAAGACTACAATCGTAAACGAAGAGTGTATGCAAGTGTATGTTTAATTAATTGCACATCGAAACACTTACTTTTTAACCAATAAGGACGTCACAAGTAATGGTGTGATATCGACGCACAGCGCCGGTCGTTACGTCACGAGGGTTATCCAACGGCGCACTACCCCAACAGTGCAACTGAAATGGTGGCTTAGACAGGTGAATCTAAATCAAAACGCGTCGCAATTTTGACGTAATGCTCTTCTGGTTTAGCAAATAGCGACACGAATCAAAATACAGACTGACCGCTGGCCATTTAAACATACGTGCACAGCCTGAAAGTGTCAGCAAAAGACATTGGCCCACCTTTCCATCGCGGCTTAAATCCGCAATACACGTTCGATTCAAAGATTTCAACCCCGTTTCAGTACGATTATGTTTCATAAGTTATAAATTAACATGGGGGGTCGTTATTTAATATAACGTGAGAGTGACAGTGAGTGTATCAGACATAAGTACGTACCTATAATGTCTCGTATAATATTAAATTAATGATTTTTCTAAAACTTAAAACATCTAATTTTTGAATGGTCTAATTAAGTAATAAGACAGAAATGCAATGTCATGTAAATTATGCTTATAATCAGCGCACGTAAGAGCTTCTCGTGATATCCAGAAAGGACGAATCATATCATTTTCAAAATTACACCTTTTAAAATTCGCAATTTTGAGGTTATGCTTTTGCACATGTCCGCCAGATGCGTGGCGGGAAAGTTTGATAAAAGCGCCGACTTTCACCTTAACATTCGATAATTAAAAACGGACATAAGCAAGCGGTTAATCGCTCATTAAACTTGAACGGCCGCAATAATGGTTTACTGAATTGCTAACAAGTAATACGTCACTCCGTGCAATCGATCGGTACTCACTATCGTTAGTATACCGAGCTAATTCGTCTGATGCTTGCGCTTTTTGTTTTAATTAAATGCAATGATGCGTTAAGTTTTCAATAAATTGGCAACCACCCTGTGTATCAATTAAGATATAGCGTGTTTGAATAAATCTACCAAAAACTAACGAGTACCTTTGGTTTTAATTGTATTACCTTTGGTATAAATATCAACGTAGATTCGTGACTGAAACAGTTTACATTCCGAGTTTGGGTAGGTTTTGATTGCCATTGCATTTCCTGACTTTGACCATTAACGGATTAGAGCCTACGCTTTATGAATGTTAAGTTTTGTGTGATAGGCTAGAATGGGCTGTTTTCAAATTTCTTGCCAGTGTTAAAGTGAGAGACTCATGTTGGCTATACAAATATTGGTGAATGCGACGAGGATGACCGTAAATTTGGGACAAAATCTTGACATCTCAGGATTGGGTGAGTAGAAAGTTTCGATACTAATGCTCCCATGATCTAAACGAAATAAAACATTGTGTGTAGAATACCTTGAGGTAGGTACCTTTTTGCGCAAATCGCTTTCACTCTAGATTTTGAAATATTTTAGTATAATCTGGTGTCTAAGTCTAACACACATGTTCGCATCTAATTTCACTATCAGTGAGTCAGGAGTGATCACACTGTGGAGTGCCCCCAGGAGAGGCTTTGATGTCCGATTTTTTACTTATTTTTGGAAAATATGGCACCGCACCGCGCAACGTCATAAACGCGTCTTCCAGACTCTTGAGGTGTTTTTCGAGCATCACGTCGTCCCACAGACACGTCTTCCAGGAGAGACCTCTCAAGACCAGTTCCATTAATCTCTCTAGCGTTGTGGGAGCATTGCACAGGCCAAAAGGCATGACCGTAAATGGCCGGTAAGCCCAACCCTATGTTAAAGGCTGCCTTCTCGCGACTTTTAAGGTCAGGTTCAATCGTTCAATTATTCTTTGACTAGCCATGTCGGTGATGATCTTGACTTCCTCGTGTTTAATCCATGGTAATTTTCTTGGATGTTAATAGGTTGGGGATCTTTATGTGTTACTATATTGCTTCGACCTACAAGTCCTTTCTCGGAAGCAAACAGATTTTGGTTGGTACAAAA
>NW_022171230.1:0-680 GCF_008802855.1 Photinus pyralis | reverse complement strand
TTTAGGTGATAGTACTGGTGGGATTTCTTACATTTTTTGGTTGTTTCGTGGGCGAGTGGTTGTGAAATAAGGCCCTGACTTAGTAAATGAGTTTGAAAGCTTACGGCACCGTTGAGTCGGTGTGTGACATGATTAGTTCAGATTATATAAGATTTTTTTATTTTAAAGTGGTCGTTATCGAAGCTAACGTCGGCTCTGCAAGATCAGAATAATTTTTTTCACTCAAATTTTGTTGCCTCCTGGAAAAAAACTCTCGATAAAAAGCATAAAATAAAATCGCTCGCGATTGTATCACACTTCTGATAAGTTTTTTCCGTTGCAACAAAACTTTTGTGTAAAAATAAAATTATCCGATTAAAAATCAAGCTCTTGTGTATTTTACCCCCGATAAACGAATAAAATATTACAATATACGCACGGTAACGGATTTTACTGGCTTTAGGTAAAAACCTTCTTACCATGCTAATAATGTAAAATACTATAAATACCTTGGGTTATAAGTAGCATGCTAAAATTTAAGTTACTTTCAAGTAACTAAGTTACCTGCAGTAACTAAGTTACTTTTGAAATGATACTAAAAGTAACTTATAACTTAGTTACTTTCTAAAATTAACTTATAACTTTTCCATATTCAGAGGAACTTAGTTACTTATAAAGTAACTAAGTTACTTTCTGGTAAC
>NW_022171229.1:0-8275 GCF_008802855.1 Photinus pyralis | reverse complement strand
ACTTTAGCGTACAGGCCCATAACCCATTAACTCATCTTACCAATTTGTTATTTGAAGAAATAATATTTATCCCTATTATTGATTCCCACCATTGGTTGTTGTTCGTTGCTGATGGTAAAACTAAACGATTTCTCGTACTTAACAGCTCCCCAAATTCTTCAGACGCATATGCTCAGCGTTGTTTTACTTTGTTTACCTCAGTTTTAAATTCTTTACGTATTTCATCTGATTCATGGGAATTATCTACGGTGAAGCATAATAAGCAAAATGATGCGTACAACTGCGGAATATTCGTCATGTCTTATATTCAAAATATAGTTGTTAACAAAGGTTCTTTTCTCTTCGATTGTACTTTTGATCCCGATATATACCGTGTTTATGTTCAAGAATTTTTATTAAAGTCATCTTTGTCAATGGAAGAATATTGTATTCATTGTTCTCGAACCGAGCCTCTGCAAGCAAGTGAAGATTGTGATATCGATTGGTAACAGTGTGAAATTTGTCGACGATGGTCTCATTTTTTTTGTACCTCTCTCTCTTCTATGAATTTTCAAGAATGTGCTAGTAAGTCATTTAAATGTAGAATTTGTTCGGTTGCACATTAGATAACATTACAAGGTTCATCAAATACCATATCAAAAACTGTTAAGAATTATGCAAAAGTTTCGGCTCACGCCAACTGAGAGGGTCTGCATTTTAGGGCAACTGTTAGGAATTATGCAAGAGTTTCGGCTCACACCCACTGAGAGGGTCTGCATTTTTGGGCAACAACTGGTAGGAGTTATGCAAGAGTTTCGGCTCACACCCACTGAAAGGGTTTGCACTTTAGAGCTACCCCACTTGTAGGACTAAGAAGGTTGCGGTTTGACCAGTAGCGTTTCGCTACGGATCTACATATATATTTATTGGTGAAGGGTATATTTTGACCATGCCACATTTAAATGTTGGTATTGCATATTGACAACACTGCATGCAGTGACTTTCGGATTATTACCTTGCTCTGCTGTTGATTTGAAAATCAGCATGGGTTTAGTAATAGTTTGAAAGGACAACGAGAATTCGACGTAGAGCTTTTGAAATATTTAAAAATTATAATTAAATAGTTTATGTATGTAAAACTGAAAACTGTTTACTGCAGCGTATAGTAAACAATGCTTTTTGCGTAAGAGCATCACCTTGTCTAAGTAAACGTATAGCAAAAATAAAATGCTTCGTAACTTTTTTTATCTTTAGACATATTTTTATAAAAATTGGAAATGAAATAGTTTATTTAATGTAGAATCTAAAATTGTTTACCGCAGTTTATGGTTTACAATACTTTTTGCGAAATATTACGTCGACGATGATCACTTTGTCTAAGTAAACGTATAGCAAAAATAAAATGCTTCGTAACTTTTTTATCTTTAGAGATATTTTTATACAAATTGGAAATTAAATAGTTTATTTAATGTAGAATCTAAAATTGTTTACCTCAGGTTATGGTTTACAATACTTTTTGCGTAATTAATGATCTAGTAAATGTCCGCTTTGTTTATATGCATAATGGTTATGACGTCATCGTCGCTGCGCATAGTTCGTCGCTAACTTCCTACACGTATCCGAAGGCGCCCTGTCGTGCTGTTAAAGGAGCGCCCCGTGGTTCGGCTGGCCTTCAAGGGTGTCAATCCGACCATCCCGGTACGTCAGACGTACTTGAAACACAAGGGGCACCTGGTGGCGGTGACAGGGACGGTAGTTTCCAGCACACCGGTCAATCCCAAAATTGAGACGGGCAAATTCATTTGCAAAGTGTGCAGAATTATCAACACTGTTGATCAGCAGGAGTACATGGTAATTAAAAAGATGTTCCTAATAAAGAAAAAGATCGTCACCTCCATTTCATTTTTAGTTTACTTACCCGGCCGTTTGCCGAAACCCTGGATGCCTGAACAACAAGAAGTTATTCCACTTCGATCGGTACTCTTCCACATACGTGGACTTCCAAGAGTTGGGGATTCTACCAATTCCAACCAGCCAGCGCGCAATTGTAACATTCATTGTGAAGGGGGACATGGTGGATCTGACGGTAAGATATTTTAACTTAGTTTAAACTGTTCCAAATATTAATTTGTTCTTACTGGTTTTCAGATTGTAGAGACTTTTATATTTGTGGGGACACCCATTTGTGTGGCAATACAAACTACGTCCGAAACTGAAACCAACCCCGTACATTATCAGCGCGGCAACGAGGTGCCCAAGGCAATGTCTCATGACTACCGATTTTTGGTGTCGTCAGTGGAGCGCACTTTGCCGGTAGAGCCCCTGTCCATTGAGTTGATCCACGAGATGGCCCAAAACAACGACATGTTAGAGGTGGCAAGAAGAATTATCTTCCCCACCGTCTTCGGGTACGACATGGAATTGAAAGCGCTCATCCTCATGCTGGTGGGAGGGGTGAAAAAGACGGGGGACATCAGCCTGAGGGGTGACCTGCACGTCCTGCTCGTTGGGGAGACCTGTCAGGCGAAAACTACAATGTTAAGAAGGGTATGTATGCAACGCTTCTTGAAAAACTTACTGTAAAACTGCACCATTTCAGATTGCGGAATTCTGGCCCAACTCTACCATGGTGAACGGTAATTCCACAACAGCGTTCGGGCTGTCCTACGGAACTAGGAGCGCTGGGGGCAACTCGCCGAACTTGCACACGGGTGCCTTACTACAGTGCCCAGGCGGGGTCTGTTGCATAGACGAAATCCACAGACTGGACAAGAAAGCTCAGGCGATGATGCTGGAGGCTATGGAGCAACAAACCATATCAATGGCCAAGGCGGAACTGCATGCGGTTTTACCGGTCAGCTGCTCCATCCTGGGTGCTGCAACCCCAAAGCACGGCAGATTCGAGTTTGAAGTTTTGACACCACCATCAGGAAAATCTTGTAGGGGGCTACCATATTCCCTTTGTCGATACCCATCTCCTACTTCACTCGCAATTCGCATTTTGGTGGATTTCGCCAAAAACCCGGCACACAATAGTACTCGATTGTTGGGTACTTCTCATACACGAGAAAGGGACACCGCGGTTCGAGCTCCAAGAAACTTTGGACGCCCAAAGTGGACTACCCCTCGAAGCGCGCCGTGCAAAAGATGGTTCATTTCGCCCCTAGGAAAAAAAAACAACATTCCACCACGCAGGCGTTGACAAGATCTTTCCGACGGCACCAATTTGAAAACAATCGGAGAAAAACTGTAGAAGATAGAAGAAAAATCTCCAGGTTAGTATAACAACGCTCGGGGATGGCGCCCAGATGTCGCCGATAAAAAGCAGTGGCCATCGGTAGCAGTAACTCAGGAGCCGATAGTGCGGCTTCCTTCGGGCGAGAATCTCAAACTGAATCTGATTTTGCTGACCTAGGGAAGGATCGTCTTCGTGCTCGACGTGACGGTCCGCCATGAGGATAGACTACCTCGCTCAGCAACGAGCTGAAAAGCTCAGAAAATATAGCCGATTGTTACCGACCCTCCAGCAGATGCTTGGTACAGAAGTTGTACCGATTGTGGTAGGAAGGAGGTGGTTATTGCTCAAGGAGACAGTTAAGATCCTAGGTCGCCTGGGTATCATCGATCGAAAGACGTTGACGCATCGTAGTTCCATAGAAATCTACCACCGATTCATGAACTACAACGCCTCCTTCCCTCCCTGCGAGGAGACGGCCAGGTGGCAGTCTTGACGCTGTCGGCCGAAAACCTTAGGAATAAATTAGCCTCTCTCGACGTGCAGTCTTTTTATTATATGATCCTGTGATAAGAATGTTTTCTGTGGTCGCCGTTTCTTATTGGGGATTTGTAGGTAGATGCTCTTTGAACATGTGTACATTTTTCAATAAGCCCATTTTGGGCTAAAATATTTTCGAATGTATAAGACTTATTGGAGATTTGATCAACATTTTAAATGGGATGCCCTGACTTTTACTCATTTCCTTAATTTACAAATGTACTTAATTTGAATGACCATAGGACTAAATGGAACCGTTGTTTTAATTTTAGTTTTTTCGATTTTTAAAAAAATATACCTTCAGTAAATAAATTTCCTTTTATAAACCAGATGACACATGCTTTTTGGGTTAATAAGGCATTACACACTATGTAACAATTGCAATTGTTATAAAGTTTATACAGTGTGCTGCGGAATTCATGCTAATTTTCGCAGATGTGGAATTAAGAAAACTTAATTATTTTAATGAAACCCCCCTTTGTCTGTTCAACAATGGATTTAACACCGAAAATTGAGGGTAGTGTCCACAATAGCTGCACAAATTTTCGCCGAACTTTTCCCTATCTACAAAATTAGTTCATTTTGGACATAGGGATGTACATAATTACAAACTACTCTTTTTTTCTGTATAGAATCCTAATGCACAAGGAAAAAAATGATTTCCATTAAATAATTATTTATTATATAAGACGATAATGGGATATTTTAACCATTCAGTGAAAGATGTCAAATCACGAGTGAATTAATTTTCACGAGATGGTTAGTTTCCCTTTATCGTCGTGTATAATACAAAACTTTACTTTGTAGCAGAAGCCATATAAACCATTGTAAAGCTTCTGATAATTTTGAATTTAATTTAGACGTCAAAAATAGCAAACTTAAGTTCTACCGTCGCGATCATTTCCATAGAAACAGAATTGTCATACATTCTGAACGTCATGTTGTATCACGCTCCCCGTGACATTTGAAATAAGAATGACAGATGTCATTAGAATGCACAATCTAATGGTTAAAGTGATTACTTTATCTACCCACACGGTTAAAGAACGACTTAGCCTACTCCTTCAAACTTATTAAAATGTCATTTTAACATATGCTATTAATTAAAAAAATAAAGCTATAGCATTTGGAAAACTGTCAAGTTTATCTAATCTAGTTAAACTAGTGATAGAATAGAGACGCATGTCACGGGGGGGGGGGGGGCAATTAACCAGGTAATCTAGATAAACGAGACATCAGAATATCGCGGGTTAGCAATACACATAGGCGGGAAACATTAGAATTACACTCTTTTGAAAGGAAACATAAACCTGTCAATCGGCGAAATACAAACACCCTAACCCATAAAGCAGGCTATTTAAATTCTCAAGACTTTTTTGTATACTTGGGGAAACCCTTAGGTCAATAATAGTGCATTCCGAGAGCTGGCAAGTGATAGAATTATTACGTTTTCACACAAATTCATTATACGAGATACGTCTCACTGTGCCAAATCTAATTCAATTCAGTTATCTCTTTCAGCGTTCTCTTTTCACTTTTCAGTGTTCAACTACTTTTTCTTAACGAGTAGCAACAGAGACTAAACAGGATGACCGGAGAAGTACGCACAAACGAGTACATCCTAGAGCGCATCAGGATAAATAAGGATTCCCAGTGACATCAGAGCCCCACAGGAAGAGAAAACCAGGATAGGAGCCAAGATACAGAAGCGACCCAAGGAAAAGGGAGCTAATTGACGACGAATTAAGGAAATAAGAAATAGATGTAGCTAGTCTACAAGAAACCAAACTAACAAGTGGGATGGCTGCGACAAGGAAGTACGACTGGTGGATAGGTGAAGGGAAGAAGGAGAGAACCAGCAGGGGTACGGCAATCGTAATCAAGAAGCACCGAGGCCTTCCTAATGTTTCAATTGGTGGAAAGGAAGATGTAATTAAAGAATCGGATTATATTTATGTATCTTCTTCACAAAAATCCTCTCCCAAATTTGTAACAAGCGTTTTAACCAAAAATACTAAAATATCGTCGAGCGAATCAAATTCCCACCACAAAATATCATACTTTTCGCAATATGGACCAAAATCTACGAATATAAAGAAGGGGCGACGTGAGGAGTAAATGTTATGAAAAAATATATCCTGTATGTGGGTTATCTTCTAAGTACCATAAAATCACCTAAGTATCTATTAGGGCTCAAGTGCAAAATTTACCTGCACAGAAAATTTGTAACTAAAATTGTACGAGCAGGAAAAACTCATCATACTAACGAAACTCGTCGAAGTTATCAAGGGATCTTAGACAGCTAAAATCGGTACGGAACATATTGTGAAAAATTTCTGGTGAACAAAATTATAAAAAACGCCTACTAGATAGGCACATTTTTAAAAGATTCAAATAAGGAAATAAAATATTAGATTATATATTCAAATGTTGTAGGATCCTACCCCGTACATACAGCGAGTACCCTGTATGCGCTTATTCAACAAACAGAAGCGGTTCAAGACGTGACAATACTACATTTTTCAAACGAGACGAAAAGGAGGGGAAATGTGTCAAGCGCATGGAAAGACGAAGATGGCAAGAAAATTCCCGTTTTAGTTGAGGAGAATGCGAATTATTATTTGCAAAAGGGACAATCTTGTTTTTGTCCTTCGCGGAAGCAAGTCGAATTTTTGATCAGTTTTCATTTTTGCTTTGTGTTAAATTTTTGTGATTTGTCTACAGGTATTTATCATCTTTTTATATTGCTTTTGAGCTACGACACCTAATTCCTTCCGTGATTGTCTTCGACTTTCAACTGTAGGCTCGAAACCCCGAACGAGGGGCGACGCTACCTATCTTGCAGGGGCGAAATTATGCTAATCAAAACTCTTCGGTTTAGAATCTATGTGTGATGTATTATGGGTGGCGATTCAACAATTTCCACATATTACGGTTAGTTGAATTTGCTTACAAGGCCATGTAATTTTCCATCTTGTTTTTAACATAACGACTTTATTGCACCAAAGACGAGTTACATCCTGTACTCTTCACCCTTTCTCAGGATTCAGGTACCTGCTCCTACCTGACCCATTGTCCCTAAAAACTTGCTTTTAACCTTGAGTGTAACCAACATTGTGCATATGCATTTACTATCTTTGTTAACTACTCCTTAAACTTTTACAAAATATTTTGTTAATTAACTTTTGGACTGTTTTAATCAAACTGCAAGGTTTTTCTTCGTTGTACACTTTTTACCCTTGGCAGTTACTTTTGCGAGAGTACGACATCCGTCTGGCTTTGCTTACATTAACGTACATCAACTAAAGGGGGCTCTGCCTTATATGTTTGATCACGTGCCACTTTTCAAATTTAAGCGGGAAATTGTTTAGGTTTGGAGGGAATGGTCATTCGTGTGCCCATTTTTAAACGTTGCCGGGTTGACTTTATTTTCGTGTTTTTGTAGTGTGAAGTTAGCCTAGAACCTGGAGGTTAAGTACACTACAATCTTTAAGTTTTGATCCATTTTTCTTCGGACTGTAACATCTACATTTCCGGGTATGCTAAATAGTATATTACATAACAAGTGTTGAAAGCGAAACTTTTCACACGAGATGTGAGGTTTGCCATACGAGGCGAAGCCGAGTGTGGCAATCACACGAGTGTGAAAAATGGCTTTCAAACGAGTCATGTACACTATTTTTCCTACGACTTTCCTTACAACCAAAAATCTACTTAGGTACGTACTGAAACAAAAGTTACTTTATTTCGAATTTTCACTATAAAAATTGAATATGAATTGATTATTTGTGCAGTTGTTAAAGTTGATCGGGTGTTTCAAAACATTTGCATTTAACATATGGGTGTTGCATTCTTTGGAAATTAAAGTAGAAGTGGGGACTGTGGAAATGTTAGATTGTAAACCCGACGTTGAAGGTCCATTTACTGCTTCTCGTATTTTATCTGCAACAGAGATTTTGGACGACAAAGATTCCTCAATATATTCTTCAGCCACGGCAGTGGACCTCCAGCCTCCATGACGCTTAAGTGCAGTAATATCTCCACCTGCATCTACAAGTATAGTCGCAGACGACCTACGAAAGCAGTGCCCTGTGTATAATTCCGGAGTATTTAATTTTAGGTATGTAGCTACTTGTTTCGGGACGTTTCCGAATTTATTAATTCCCACAGGTTGTTTAGTGCACTTTCCATTTTGATAGTTGAGAAAAAATCTAGGTTCACTTATATTTAAAGGTCTGAGAGTTGCGTATTTTTTGAAGATATCGTAAAATTCTCCAGTAATAGTAAAGGAACGCGGCCTCTTAGTTTTTGTGTCAGGTATGTTAATGAGAACCGCAGAACCCATGTCTTCCATATCCTGTATTTTCAGTTGAGCCAGTTCATGTTTACGGCATGCACCACTGACACCAACTACTAAAACTATCTAAAAATACGAAACAGATTTAATTTCTCTTTAACGAACTGTTGTTATAATTACCTTATCAAAGAGGTACCTGTCGTTTGGAGCTTCTGCAAGAAATT